>NC_085990.1:22401324-22703963 GCF_030014385.1 Trichomycterus rosablanca | reverse complement strand
CACCAGCCAGTGTCAACCCTCTATGGCATGAATTTCCTTTTTTGTTAGAAAAAAATATTTAACCCTGTTTTTTGGAAGCTTTGACATCCCTGATATCATTTCACTTAAAACATTTGTCACCATCACCCCCCCCCCCCCCCCCCCCCAAAAAATATGGGTTTGTTGCCAGTGTACTACAAGAACACTAAAACACCAAGAATTTATACAGTACATACATAAGTTAAATAGGGTAAACGAATAATGGTGGCCACTGTTCTCTTTGGGACCTGTAAAGCTGCAGCAATTTTTCTGTACCCTTTTCCAGATCTATGCCTTGACACACTCCTGTTTCTGAGGTCTGCAGATAATTCCTTTGACCCCATGGCTTGGAATTTGTTCTGTTTGTTTGTTTATTAGGATTTTTAACATCATGTTTTACACTTTTGGTTACATTCATGACAGGAACGGTAGTTACTCATTACACACAAGGTTCATCAGTTCACAAGGTTATATCGAACACAGTCATGGACAATTTTGTATCTCCTGTTCACCCCACTTGCATGTCTTTGGACTGTGGGAGGAAATCGGAGCAACCGGAGTAAACCCACGCAGACACGGGGAGGACTTGCAAACTCCACACAGACCGCCCCACCTGGGGATTGAACCCAGGACCTTCTTGAATGGAATGAGTCTGTAATGTAATAAAGGGGTGTGCAGGCTTTCCGGCTTGACTGTAGATATAGTCTAATGTGCTGAATTGACAATAAATAATAACTAACTGACTGTGCTGGACACTGTTTTTTATGTCTTCATTCTTCATGTCTTTGTGCACAGGGGCACAGGCATGCTGAAATGGAAAAGAGCCTTTCCTGAACTGTTGCTGCCAGATTTCAAGCATATAATTTCATTTATATAATTAATTTATTACACCTAAAGTTTTTGTTTATCGCTAAGGGAAAATTTACCAAACTGGAGGCTTTAGGTTAGAATCACCACTTTACCAAGTTTATTTAAAGATGAAGAATATAAGTCCTGGAGTCCTGGAGACGTCTAAATGGCTGTTAATCTTTTCCAGACTGATGTTATTAACTACTACTACTACTACTACTACTACTACTACTAAACATTGCCATTAATGTAATAAAAAATGGCAGTGTTTATTAATGAGATTTACATTCTACAGGGCTGGTTTATTTTCACAAGCATAATATGCATGTTGGATACATTATGTTGAAAAATAATGAATATGTTTTTTGAAATGTGTTGTAAAATCTTCACTGTGTAATATGTTTTGTTTAATGATCTAACGAAATGTATTGTGGCAAATATGTAATAACAGGCAAGGAAGCAATTACTTTTTCACATCACTTACAGTACTGTACAGTATTTGGTGTTTATAGGACCTTTAGGGCAACTGCATACATATAAGCAGTTATGTAATGCAGTTATATGCATGTATATGCTTTTTTTCTACCCATTTTAAACAACTTTTTTTAAGCTTTAATTTTTTCCTACCAGATGGGTTTTCTTTCAAGACTGTAAATTTTGAAATAGTGTTAACCTGAATTTGTCTTGTTATGAAATGTTAATTGTTGTAATGCAGAAGTATACATTCTGTTTTGCTAGCTAAGTTATTATTGTTTAGTGTTTGGAAGTAATTAATCTTGGATTTAAAAACATTTTTAATCAGTTGAGATACATTTCCCTGTGTTTTTTTCCTGATAGGACGGACCATGTATGTTATACCATTCAGTATGGGTCCACTGAATTCTTCTCTAGCTAAATTTGGTGTTCAGGTGACGGACTCTCCATATGTGGTAGCCAGCATGTCGATTATGACTCGCACAGGCAAATCTGTTATGGACAAACTTGCAGAGGGTGTAAAGTTTGTACGTTGCCAGCACTCAGTGGGAAGACCTCTGCCACTTAAAGGTACCAACCTTTTGTCTCAAGCAGTATTATGTACCTAGCTATGTCTTACACAATTAAATACAACCACAAATCAGAAAGTTTCAGTATGGAAAATGCAAAAATTAAAAGCAGAGTTTCTTTCATTAACTTTGTTTGTTATTTTATTGTGGACAGTATGAGCCCAAGATATTTCATATTTTGTCTGGTCAACTTCATTTTTGTTAATATAGATTCATTCTTACATTTCAGGCCTGTGGCACATTCCAGGTGCAATTTAGGGCTAGCAATGCGGTAAAATTCAATTTCAAATAAGTTATGTCAACAGGTGATTGTAATAATGATTTGATACAAAAGCAGTATCAGTGAAAGGTGGTGTGAGCAAATGCATGAAAAAATTATTGAACTTTTACTGAACGGCACTGCATCAACATCCGTCATTCATTAAAAGCTGATAAAACCACATTGGTAACATTGGATTACTTTGGCAAACCTTTGTCAAGTACCACAATCTGAAGTTACATTTGCAAATGCCACTTTTTATTGTGCAAAAAAAGAAGCTTTATGTTAAGTCCAAAAGTTAGGGTCTGTGATGGTATGGGATTGTGTCAGTGCTCTTGGCAAAGGCAATTTACACTTCTTTGGTGGCAGCATTAATCCAGAAAAGCACATTATGACTTTAAAGCAACATATGCAGACTTTAAAGCAACATATGCAGCCTTCAAAATGACATCTTTTCCAGAGATGTCCATGCATTTTTAACAAAGCAATGCAAAACCACATGCTCCACACATTACTAAGCCATGGCTGTGAAAAAAGAGGGTGCAGCTACTGCACCTAATAAGGAACGTGTGGAGAATTTTGAACCAAAAAATTAGACAATGACAGCCCTGTACTGTTGCAGACCTTAAGACGTGTTTGCAGAAAGAATGGGAAAAATAACACCTAAAACACTTAATTGCTTGGTATCTTTAGTTCAAAAACATCTTAAGTGTTGTGAGGAGGAATGGCAACATAACAAAGTGGAATGTGCTGCAGGCCTGAAATGCAGGAATAAAAGTATATTAACAAATAAAATGAAGTTGACCAGACATTATGTAATTTATTGGGTTCATACCTTCTGCAATGAAATAAAAGTCAATGTGTTAAACACTGCATTTTCCATACTGTCCCAACTTTTTCTGATTTGGGGATGTATATTGTGCTAGTAGTGCTATTACTAGGATTAAAACTCTCTTTCTTTTTACCACTGAGATAAACTCGAGTTCAAATCCCATGGTGTGCTATAGTCCTGGTCAGGCATCCAAACTGGCAAAAATTGTTTGTTCTTGAGGGAGTGGTGTGCAAGCCTGTCTTTCAGTATGTGTTATGGCTCTTTATTAGAGTCTGCCTCTTGCAAGTAAAAAGATGTGGCTGGCAACTACATAAGTGTTGAAGGGGGTGCATGAGAGTCTCAAGTCCTCTTTGGACATCGTGTATATGTTGCAAGAGAATTGCAATGGGGGAATTGGCAATAATTAGATTAGGAGAAATATAAAGGAAGTGCAAAAAACAAAACTCTTTAAAATTATTGTAAACATGTAAAGCCAACAAATGCATTAACTGGCTTTACATGTTTACAATTTACTTTTAGTACTTTAAAAATGGTAATTTCTTAGTTTCTTTGTGATCACAGCAGACACATTTAGTTGATAGCACATTGCCCAGAACTTAAATTTGGCATGAATGAAATCTTATTCCTAACATAGGCTGTTTTGGACAAGATTTAACTGGGTAATTAGATAATTACCTAAGTACTTTAATTCCCATTTGAATTCATCATTTCACTGTTGAGTGTACAAGACCTTCAAGCCCACAGTTGGTTTTTGCACAAGAAACTTCTCTGCTCTAAACAATTTTAATTGGTAGTGGCCATTGATCGTTTACCTGGCTAATGTATACTTTTTACTCTGCTTTCTAGCTCCATTAATAAACCAGTGGCCTTGCAATCCGGATAAGGTATTAATCTCACATCTTCCAGACAGCAGACAGGTATTGTCTTTTGGAAGTGGTTATGGTGGAAATTCTCTCCTTGGAAAGAAATGTTTTGCCCTTCGTATTGCCTCTTGCATTGCCAAGGATGAGGGCTGGCTGGCTGAACATATGCTGGTGAGAATAACCAATTAATTTGAAATTTTTTTGAGAAACCATTGTATAGTGGAGGGGATTATACCCTCCAGGGAAACACTGGTTGAGGCGGTGAACCAATTGAATGTTGTATTACAATCAGTGATCACAGACACAGAGAGAGAGGTTCCTCATAAATTGCTCTTTAATACAGATGGCCTTGTGAGATGGAAATTACCATAAAATGGTTGGGTGGTTTTATTGTCAAATGCTGTGGGTTTCGGGTTAGTTACGCCATCAGGTCTCTCCTCACAGCTTGAAGACGACGAAGCCAAGTGATGTCACGTTCGCTCGCTTTTGGCCAGAAACAATGGACTTTGGTACACATTTTTATTTGTAATGCACTCTGTGGTGTGGTGTGCAAGCCTGTCTTTCAGTATGTGTTATGGCTCTTTATTAGAGTCTGCCTCTTGCAAGTAAAAAGATGTGGCTGGCAACTACATAAGTGTTGGAGGGGGTGCATGAGAGTCTCAAGTCTTCTTAAGATAAGATAAGATAAGATAGCCTTCCCACAGGGGGAAATTTGTAGTGTTACAGCAGCTTTCAAGAATATAAAAAATAGAAAATTACAAAATGTTTACATGTATGTACACATATATTAAAAAGTAAGAATATGTAAAAATTACAAAAATATAAACAGTATTTATAGAGGAAGTTAACCAAATATTGCAGTTATTAGAAATATTGCACAAAGTACAGCAGTAAAGTGCAAAGTTACAAAAAATTACAAAAGTAAAAATTACAAAAATATAAACAGTATTTATAGATGAAGTTAACCAAATGCACAGTTATTAAAAAAATATTGCACAAAGTACAGCAGGTACAGCAGGTATTGCACATAATTTAAAAGGCATCGTTGACGTCGTGTATATGTTGTAAGAGAATTGCAATGGGGGAATTGGCAATAATTAGATTAGGAGAAATATAAAGGAAGTGCAAAAAACAAAACTCTTTAAAATTATTGTAAACATGTAAAGCCAGTTAATGCATTTGTTTAGTTTAGTACTTTGGTACACATTTTTATTTGTAATGCACCTTATTTTGGAATATTATGTTAGAATGATAAACTGCAAGCAATAATTAATAAAGAATTAGGCTTTGTTAAACAGCTGCAAGGAAATGTTTATAAAACATTTTAAACTACTTTAATACCATAGATTACTTGTTAAATGTAGTCCAATCTTTATTAAAATTGTATTACCAAAAACTCAAAAATATTATGTGCATTTAAAATATCATTTAAACACATCTATCACTAAATATCTGATAAAAACTTGATAGGAGCAACATGTCTCATAGCTACTGTTACTGTATTTACTGTTTATGCATTTCCTCCCAATTTTCTTTGTCTAGCCATATCCAGTTACCTAATACCTAATGGTTATTAGCCTCTACTGCTACGGACCTCTACTTCTGACCGAGTACCCCCTCCGACCATGTGCAGTACTGACTGCATATTTTCTTTTTCTTTTTCTTTTTTTGCTAAGGCAGGTTCATATGGGAATCGGTTTCACACAGAGAGAGTCATGCACCGATCTCCATCGTCTCTTTGTGCAGGTGCCACTGATGAGCCAGCAGAGGCCGCAATTGCAGAAGTTATAAGGAAACCCTGTTCAGCCATTGTCTTGTCTCTTACAAACACTCTTGGCCTGGCCAGCTGATAGCGGAGCTGAGATTCTGCTCTAGATCTCAGCACCACACCCAAATTGTCTTTTTTAAACCCTTTTTTTCTTTCTATTATTCATGTCCTTTTCGCCATTATCTGGTTACATCATTAATTAACTAATGAGCCTTAGATAAGGAACTTCTACCCTTACATTATTTTGTGCATTTTAAAACAATTTTGATGTAATTTTTTCTTAGTAATTCCAAGCTGCCCCAGTCCTGTGGCAGCTAAAAAGCTCAAAAACATACTGAATGGTCCTTCTTTGTTTTTTCACTGTTTTCTTTTGGGGACCTGGATCATCAGGCCATATTTTATTAGTAATGAACAAAAAATTCTTGTAGAGCCAAAGTGTTTACAGACCGTTTCATAGTCACTTTTTTTGTAGTTACCTTTATGCTTAATGTTTGTAACTCCTTTTTTTCATTTTTAGATTCTGGGAATCACAAATCCTCAGGGTGTAAAGCGATATGTTGCAGCAGCTTTTCCAAGTGCTTGTGGCAAAACCAATCTGGCCATGATGAAACCTACATTGCCAGGTTGGAAGGTGGAGTGTATTGGAGATGATATTGCCTGGATGAAATTTGACTCTCAGGGTGAGAGACTTAGAAAGTATCTATATGCCCCTAATGATTTTTCGTAATTAATTAGTTCATATATTATGTGTTGGTATCGTATAAACTCATATTGCTTGGCTAAAATATAACGCTGTATTATGCACAGTAAATTTGGATGATAAAAATGCAGGAACTATTCTATATAGACATTAATTATGCACAATGAAGAGCATGTCCTTTGATTTGACTAATGTTCACTGTTATTATCTATTCTTCACAATGCTGCTTTTATGATTATGTAAATACATTTATTTTTAAATGATTATCACTTAGAAGCACTATTTTGTGAAATACAATATTATTTGTATTAATTTTTTACTTATTTTTGCCTCTTTTACTGTCTTAGAGCATACATGTATCTAATTCAGTCCTAAACTTAAAGTTTTAATTATTACATTGGCTGGCTTAAAAAAAGGGAAGAAAGAAAAAAATTTAATGGGACATGACCTTTTATGAAAATACTAGTGTACAGATATGCAAAATTTGGGCAACTTGAATTGAGTTTGTTTAAAATACAGTTTGTAAAAAAATTACTTATTAAGAGCAAATAAGTAAATAAAAACTATGGAATAAATGTTAACAGCTAGTTTAGATTTAATACTTTAAAAGAATGGGGGGTTGGGGTTATAGTAATTGTTTAATGTGCAAAAGTTTTAAACCCAGGCGACTAGGTGGCGCAGCAGGATATTCTGGACTTAAAAACAAAATGTGCGGGGTCTTTGACACTGTGTAAGGACCCTGGTTAGTAGCCTGAGGCGCCTGTACAGATGTGGATAAACACTGGGTTACTCTCTCTGCCCAAAACTAGCCTTATACGCAAATCCACTGAGGAAAGTGCAAATAAGAGAGGGTCGGTGGACTGTGCAAGCATCAGAGGGAGCATGTGTCAGTCAGATATACCCTCTTGGGTTGCGGGAGTGTTTCAGTAGCAGAAGGCAAATTAGCAAATTTTAAAGGTTTTAGCTTGTATTTCTTTGTGGATTTTGGTGAATCTTTAGGTATGACTTGGACCATTTTTTTGTTACAGAAGTCAGCCTTTATGTCTCTTTCTTGCTTGTTCCATTTGCTTCTAGAATTTGGTGATTTAGTGAAAGTCATTTTATCTACCTGTAAAACATTTAATGTGAGACAGTTGTATTTACTGTTGTGTTGATTGTCAGACAGTTTTAATACCTACAGGCTGAATATAATTACTTGACTTAAGAAAATATTAAACAGACTAAATTAAAGCATTTTCTTATCCAAAGCAGTACTAATTTGTGTGCTTTTTTGTCTTAGGTAAACTTAGAGCCATTAATCCAGAGAATGGATTCTTTGGTGTTGCACCTGGCACCTCACTAAAGACAAACCCTCATGCCATGGAAACAATTTCTAAAAATACAATATTTACAAATGTAGGTGAGACCAGTGATGGTGGGGTTTGGTGGGAGGGACTTGAACCCCCAGCACCTGGCATCACTTTGACAGACTGGCATGGAAAGCCCTGGATGCCAGGTAAGATTATTGGCTGACAAAATACAAGATTTTAAATAATGGGTTGGTGTTCATACACTATAATTTTGCTTGTAAATACAATTGTACATGTGTACTATTTGAACTTTCTCGGTCATTATGTAGTTGATTCAGTAAAGTGCACTTTGTTGTAAATTTGATTTTGAATGAATGTAATTGCCATTTTTGTCCATCAAGCTACAATATCACTCATATCGATGAAGTTAAAACACATGAGTCTTTTAAATTAATTATATTTAAATTAGGGCTGTCGGAGTTAACGCGATAATAACGCATTAACGCGATCTCAATTTAACACAATTTTAAAAAATAGTGCCGTTAACGCAAATTCTATACAGGAAAAATTTACCTATACAGGCAGTGAGTGCCATGTAGAATTACATCACGAAGACCCGCATTGTTATGTTTTGTACTTAACCACGAAATACAAATGACACTAGTTATGTGGAGAACGAGTTGTCTTTATTGCTTAATCCACAACTTGGAGCATCACACTTAAACATAACACACTGTTACTGTGTGGCCGCTGGTCACCTGATACACATATCAGCTCAGTGACGTACAACACACAGTGGTAACGTGATACGCAGATCACGTAAATGATATATATCACACGCATGATAATAATAAGCTTTTTTCTCTCTTAATTTTCCCTGACAAGTGAAAAACCAAAATATAGCAACCTTAGCATTATGAGGAAGAATTTCAAAGATATTCCTTTGCAATACAATATCATTTCAAGAATATGATACAGACTGACCAACACTATTAAGCCAAATCAGCATTGAAAATTGACTTTACTTTTAATAGCCTTCTACAATGCTGGTGCTTCTTAAAACTGAATATTTTCTTTTAAACAGAAGTGTTATTTAAATGCTATTAAATTGTTTTCCAACAAAATCCGCCCAATTTGGCGGATAACCGCCCAATCTGGCAACACTGGAACGCGTTATTATTATCGCGTTAACTTCGACAGCCCTAATAAAAACGTATTCTGATATCCAGTTAGCAGCGTAGGGTTTATATAGCAGCAGGTAGAATAAGGTGAATAAGGTGCAAAAACAATGCAATATTGTGCAAAGATGCAAGTAATATAGTCACTAGTATGAGTTGTCAGATCCCAGGGAACAAGATTGTGAATGAGTTTTTGTGTATGTTAGTGTATGTACACCGATCAGCCATAACATTAAAACCACCTCCTTTATAAAAAAAATAATAATAATAAAAAATAAAAAAAAAAGGGCGATTCATCACGATTAACTATATGAAATTCTGAGATTAATCGCGATAAAAAAATTTAATCGTTTGACAGCCCTAATTTAAATTAATCAGAAACTAAAATTGCTTATTCACAAAAGTATTCAGATCCTTTGCTGTAGCACTTTGCTGTAACAACGTGCAGGTGCAACCTGTTTTTTGGAACAGACATACAACTATTAGAGCCTATAATTTACACAACATTGTCAGACAAAATTAATTTAAGAAGTCCAAAGAACTTTCTGTGGATAATATTGTGGCAGGTATATTTTGTATTAAAAATGGTATCTAAGACTTTAATTATTCCTAGAACCATATTGGCCTCAGTTTAAAGTAGAAGAAGCTTGGCACAACCTCAAACCTTCCTAGAGTTGAGCATTTGGGCAAAAAAAGGCAGTAGAGAGAAGAAAGAACCCAATGATCATTCTAAAAGAGCCCCTAAAGTCCCATGCAGAGGTAGGAGAACCTATTTGACAGACATCCATCATTACAGCACTCCATAAATCGGACCTTTATGGCAAAGTGACATAACAAAAGCCACTGTTGAGTAAAAGGCACATGGCTCCCTGTAAAGGAATTGAAAGGAAAAAGACTCCTTGGTCTGATGAGACAAAAATTTACCTCTTTGGACCGAACAGCAAGCACTGTGTTTGGCTTAATATGGTGGTGGCAGCACCAATGCACCAATTCAGGCTGGGGTAACAGATTATCTTTCACAATGATAATGGCCAGAAGCATATAGCCCGAACAACACTGGAGTCTTTGATTTCTTCGATTAAACAATCTTTTCTAGAACAACACATCTGGATATTCTAATTAATAACATATATTTAAAATTGCCCTGTAATTTTAATGAAATGAAGTGGTTGGGCCTGACCACCTCTACTGCCTTGTTTGCCAAAGTGTGTCACAGAGAGTTTATTGTAAAAGTCAAAGTGAACTACACTATGCATTAATGAAAATTATTAATATTGTTATAAGGAAATGTGTCTCTTAATCTTAGGTTCTTCTAGACTGTGTGCACACCCTAATTCCAGGTTCTGTGCCCCTGCTGTCCAATGCCCCATCATGGACCCTTTGTGGGAGAGTGATGAAGGAGTGCCAATTGATGCCATCATTTTTGGTGGCAGGAGACCAGAAGGTGGTTGCTATGTGTAATATGCAGTTTTATATATTCTGTCCCCTTGACAAAATGTTCATAAAATGAGTACAATTTTATTTCTTGTTTGACAGGAGTGCCTCTGGTATATGAAGCATTTAACTGGCGGCATGGAGTATTTGTTGGGGCTGCCATGAGATCAGAATCCACAGCAGCAGCAGAACATAAAGGTATATTTTAAGTGTCAACTGGTATGGATATATAATCGCTGTGATAAAATTAAGCAACCAGTCATTTTTTTTATTGAATCGGCATCTCTACATGTATGGCAGCCATGTTATTCCAGTGTATCTTAAATTCCAACACAGACTCATATTTCTTTTTACTGATTAAAATAATCGGCTGAACTAAATCTTAATTAAGAAAAGTATAAAAACCAGAGGATCCCAGTAAGCATCAGGTTGGTTCCATCCTTAAAATTTTAAATACAGTGGTTCATAAGAAAGCAGCAGATTATTTGAACGTCACAACATAAAATGACTTGCAACATGAATGACCAACTGTTCTTGCTGCCACTTAACACTGGTTCCTAGGGACAGGATTAAAATGTGTAAAGTTGGAAAAGCCCTTCATCAATGAGAAGCAAAGAACAGCCAGTCTGAGGTTTGCAATAAGTATTGGACTGTCATCTTCTCTGATAAGTCCGATTTTCAAATTGGAGGATTGGGGATGATCTGGTGCTACTTCAGCAGGGCTAGAATCTGGCAGATTTGGTAAGCCCAATTTACAGACCTATTGATTGCTGTTGGATTGTGATCAATAGGAAAATGGATGGTCAAAAGTAATTAAAATTATTTTCACCACGAGTGCTTGGCACAACCTCGAACCTTCCTAGAGTTGAGCATTTGGGCAAAAAAAGGCAGTAGAGGGAAGAAAGAACCCAATGATCATTCTAAAAGAGCCCCTAAAGTCCCATGCAGAGGTAGGAGAACCTATTTGACAGACATCCATCATTACAGCACTCCATAAATCGGACCTTTATGGCAAAGTGACAAAACAAAAGCCACTGTTGAGTAAAAGGCATATGGCACCCTGTAAAGGAATTGAAAGGAAAAAGACTCCTTGGTCTGATGAGACAAAAATGTACCTCTTTGGATCGAACAGCAAGCACTGTGTTTGGCAGAAAACAAGCACTGCACATCACCTGACTTAATATGGTGGTGGCAGCATCATGTTATGGTGCTTCTCAGTGGCAGGGACAGGGAGACACCAATTCAGGCTGGGGTAACAGTTTATCTTTCACAATGATAATGGCCAGAGGCATACAGCTGTTTGATTAAACAGTATTTTCTAGAACAACACATCTGGATATTCTTATTACAAATATTTAAAATATCCCCGTAATTTTAATGAAATGAACTGGTTGGGCCTGACAACCTCTACTGCCTTGTTTGCCAAAGTGTGTCAGTAAGTATTGGACTTTTTACTGATAACCGCCTGGATGGTCAACTTTGGCACATAGAGCAATGGTGCCATGCTATAAAATTTCATTAACTACCTTTGTGGAAACCTCTGCAACAGTGTTAGAAAGAATCTGTTGAACAATACTTAATTTTTATTGTACAAACCTATTTAAAAAAAGTTGGGTTTTGTAAAATGTAATAAATAGAAGACACCCCTGTGTTCCATCACTTTTTATATTAGAAAGTTTCTAATGGTTTGGGAACTGAGGACACTAACTGTTGCAGTTTAGCAAAAGGAATTTTTATTCTTGCCTGATAGGAGACTTCAGCTGCTCAACTGTCTGTGGTCACTGTTGTCTGATTCTCCTTTTCATGCTGCACCATACATTTCAATACAAGACAGATCTGGACTGCAGGCAGGCCAGTAAAGCACATACATTTAGTGTCTATGGGTGTAGCACATACAGAATAAGACCTGGCATTATCTTGCTGAAATAATTATGGGACTTGATGTCTTGATGGCAGCATGTGTCTCAAAATCCCAATATACAGTGTATCACAAAAGTGAGTACACCCCTCACATTTCTGCAAATATTTCATTATATCTTTTCATGGGACAACACTATAGACATGAAACTTGGATATAACTTAGAGTAGTCAGTGTACAACTTGTATAGCAGTGTAGATTTACTGTCTTCTGAAAATAACTCAACACACAGCCATTAATGTCTAAATAGCTGGCAACATAAGTGAGCCCCACAGTGAACATGTCCAAATTGTGCCCAAAGTGTCAATATTTTGTGTGACCACCATTATTATCCAGCACTGCCTTAACCCTCCTGGGCATGGAATTCACCAGAGCTGCACAGGTTGCTACTGGAATCCTCTTCCACTCCTCCATGATGACATCACGGAGCTGGTGGATGTTAGACACCTTGAACTCCTCCACCTTCCACTTGAGGATGCGCCACAGGTGCTCAATTGGGTTTAGTCCATCACCTTTACCTTCAGCTTCCTCAGCAAGGCAGTTGTCATCTTGGAGGTTGTGTTTGGGGTCGTTGTCCTGTTGGAAAACTGCCATGAGGCCCAGTTTTCGAAGGGAGGGGATCATGCTCTGTTTCAGAATGTCACAGTACATGTTGGAATTCATGTTTCCCTCAGTGAACTGCAGCTCCCCAGTGCCAGCAACACTCATGCAGCCCAAGACCATGATGCTACCACCACCACGCTTGACTGTAGGCAAGATACAGTTGTCTTGGTACTTCTCACCAGGGCGCCGGCTCACATGCTGGACACCATCTGAGCCAAACAAGTTTATCTTGGTCTCGTCAGACCACAGGGCATTCCCGTAATCCATGTTCTTGGACTGCTTGTCTTCAGCAAACTGTTTGCGGGCTTTCTTGTGCGTCAGCTTCCTTCTGGGATGATGACCATGCAGACCGAGTTGATGCAGTGTGCGGTGTATGGTCTGAGCACTGACAGGCTGACCTCCCACGTCTTCAACCTCTGCAGCAATGCTGGCAGCACTCATGTGTCTATTTTTTTAAGCCAACCTCTGGATATGACGCCGAACACGTGGACTCAACTTCTTTGGTCGACCCTGGCGAAGCCTGTTCCGAGTGGAACCTGTCCTGGAAAACCGCTGTATGACCTTGGCCACCATGCTGTAGCTCAGTTTCAGGGTGTTAGCAATCTTCTTATAGCCCAGGCCATCTTTGTGGAGAGCAACAATTCTATTTCTCACATCCTTAGAGAGTTCTTTGCCATGAGGTGCCATGTTGAATATCCAGTGGCCAGTATGAGAGAATTGTACCCAAAACACCAAATTTAACAGCCCTGCTCCCCATTTACACCTGGGACCTTGACACATGACACCAGGGAGGGACAACGACACATTTGGGCACAATTTGGACATGTTCACTGTGGGGTGTACTCACTTATGTTGCCAGCTATTTAGACATTAATGGCTGTGTGTTGAGTTATTTTCAGAAGACAGTAAATCTACACTGCTATACAAGCTGTACACTGACTACTCTAAGTTATATCCAAGTTTCATGTCTATAGTGTTGTCCCATGAAAAGATATAATGAAATATTTGCAGAAATGTGAGGGGTGTACTCACTTTTGTGATACACTGTATACATCCATGTTAATTGTATCTTCACACATATGCAATTGCCATGGGTACTGATGCACCTTCATACCATGGCAGATGTTGACTTTTCCTCCTTTCACTAATAACAGTTTGGATAGTCCTTTTAACCTTTGGCAAAAAGAACAGTGTAACATAGTTTCAGGTGGAATTCCCTAAAGCAGCATTGGACTATGTAAGTCACAATGGTTCTGAAGTACTTCTGAGCCCATGTTTGTCACAGTAGCATGACTGTTGTTCATGCATTGCTGTCTAAGAGCTCAAAGATCATGCACATTCAACAGATCTAGATTCCCTGAATGTTTTCACAATATTATGAACAGTAGATGGTGAAACACAAAATAATTTTCAATCTTGCATTGAGAAATGTTTTTTGGCAATTCTTTCCTAAACTTTGTCATAAAGTGGTGAGCCACAACCCATCATTATTTGTAAAAACTGATCCTTTGGTGGATCCTCCTTTTACACTCATTTATGATACCCTCACATGTTCAGTTCACCTGCCAGTTCACATACAATGTTCAAGTTCCCTAATTTTGCTTCTCTTTCAACTTTTTTGTAGGGTGTTGCAGGAATCAAATTCCAAATGTGTTTCTTGTTACAAAATACAATAAAGTTGATCAATGAAAAGATAAGATATCTTTTCTGTCAAAGTTAAATAAAGATTCAAGGCAATTAACAGATCATAAATTCTTCTTTTTATTGCATTTTACAAAGTGTCCCAACTTTTTGGAAATGGGGGTTTGTAGAAAGAGTGTGCAGCTGTTGTGTCTAAAAAAAAGTAACTTTACTTACTTAGTTTAGTTAAATAAAGCTACTTTAAGTCAAAATTGGATTTTGTTTATGTTTTGTATAATGTGAGGGGAGGCTTGGGGGATGGCTAAAACAGCCTAGTCATTCAGAGTTGCACTTGTCAGTGTGCTCTCAATCCCGGTCCCAAGCCCGAATAGGGGAGGTCTTTTGGCGTTCCAAGTATAGTGTGTGGAACCGCTGTCGCGACCCCTATATATGGTTGCAGCCAAAAGGGAAAAGATATTGTGTGTGCATGTGAAGCTGTCACAATTTATAGGGTATTTGCATGCTTGCGTATGTGTGTATAGCATTCCAAAAAAATTATATTTAATACACTGTGTGTATTTTGTCTCTCTTAGGTAAAATGCTCATGCATGACCCATTCGCTATGCGTCCTTTCTTCGGCTACAACTTTGGTAAATACCTGGCCCACTGGCTGAGCATGGAGACAAGGAAAGGACCAACTCAGCTTCCGAAGATCTTTCATGTTAACTGGTTTAGAAGAGATCCAAATACCAATTCCTTTCTTTGGCCAGGTTTTGGAGAGAATGCTCGAGTCCTTGAATGGATCTTTAATCGCTGTGGTCACAATAGTGAAGACCAAGCTGCCAAAAAAAGTATTATAGGATGGTTGCCTCAAGAGGGTACCATCAACACAGAAGGTCTGGGTAACAATGTAGATATGAATGCACTCTTTGATAGTCCTAAAACTTTCTGGCAAAAAGAAGCCCAGGACATAAGAGCCTATTTCAGCCAGCAGGTGGGGGATGACCTACCCAAGGAGGTAGAGGGTGAGCTAAGAGCACTAGAAGAAAGAGTTAGGGATTAAGAGGGAAGGATGTTAATACTTGGTGTGTAATGCATTTGTTTTGTAATATGCTACATTGTCCTATTGGTTTGAAGCATTGCAGTCTTTCATTAAAGTCACTGAAGCTACAGTCTTTTTTTTACAGTCGATCTTGTAAGATACCATAAACAGACCAACCACTTAAATTAATGTTGCTGCTTTTAGCAACAGACAATGCCATAGTCTCATGATATAGTACACTAAAAATTATTAGACTTAACAATTAACAGCTGTGTTTAGGATGTTACATTTATTTCATTTTATTAGTAATTATTAATAAACAGTAATACTACTGTAAGGAAAAATGGAAGGAAGGAATGAAGGATGTCTCTTCAAACTTGATGAGAATGGTGAATCTTTATTACAGGAAGCAGTAGCAAGAAACACAAGTGTAACTTGGGATCAGCAGAGCTTGACTGAACAATTCGTGGTTGAAACACACAGCATACTGTATATACATTTGAAAATACCATATAAGGGCTTCCTATATTACCATTTTAGGGGTTTCCTGTGAAGGATGTGTATTACCCAAAAGCAGTGCAGACAAGATGGAATTGTCACCTCAGTTCTAATTGATCTAATTGTCTTTAATCACTCATGTGTAGGCCAGTTCCCTCTGTCTGTGATGGCTGTTGATCGCTCATTATAATAATCCTTTTAAGTTGATTAGAACTTTTGAGAGCTGTCTCTGCTCTTCTTGTTTCATATGCTAAACTAAGCCAGGTGGTCTCCCCAACTTCAGGAAGAGACACCCTGGTTTGTATTTTAATTATGATACTAATGCAATTGAGTGCAGTGGGGTAAAACTAGTCATCATTGGGTCCATGCTGTAATTCTTACACTACACAATAGTTGTGACAGAGATATGATAATTGTTAGCTTACTTTTCAGATTAGCTTACGTTTTTCAGATTTGACACTTTAACACAGGCCTTGTAACACTAAATGAAAAATGTTAAGAAGCACACACAAACATGCAAACAGTTACATTTAGCCATCAGCAGCTTAGAAAAAAAAAAAGAATAGTAATGTACAATTTACTACGTTTGTACAAAAAATATTTTTGGGAAAAGTCAGGACATATGTAAAATGCAGTAAAAACAAGGACCTGTGATTTGTTAATTTTCTTGAACCTTCATTTACAATTGAATTGACTTCTGTTTCAGCTGACCAATTTGATTGTATTTTTGTCTTATTTTTTTCTGAACTGGATACAGAAAGTATTAAAATTATAAATATATAATATAAATATAAAGATAAATATAGTTTTTACCCATTGATCTACAAAAAGATTGAGAACATTTATCAAAAACAAGAATCTGAGACTCGCTTGAACTCGTCTGACCACAGCACACGTTTTCACTGAGTGGAGTGGCTTTCTACACAAGATACTGCACTCTGTGAGACCCTGCCCCTAGCCGGTAGAAATAAGCAATCGACGGCTGTACATGTGCACTCTCTGATTAATGATTATTGCAATGTGCAGAATGTAAATTGGCATTGTAAAAGTAAAATAAGCATGTATATCCTGAAAAGGTCAAGGAGGAGAGAAGGAGTTAAAAATTTACTTTTGCTGCGCATAGTAGTCTCAACTTGCATGTGTGGATGCAGCAACCAACAGTGTTTACTGACAACAGTTTTTCATTTACAAAGTCAAAGTGGATATATGCACTGAATGTATAATTAATCACAAAAAGTGGATGAATAATTTCCTTCCACTGTATCATATCATTGCCCACACCCATGGTGAACATCATTGTGTTGCGCTAGATGTAACGGTTTGTGGGCTAGACGGACAGGAGGGGCGGACACAAACGCGGAGATGTGTGAAAGAAAACTATATTTATTAATAATAAAGACAGGACAGAACACAGAACAAGATAAATGAAAACAAAACCAAACACACAACCTATGCTAAGCTAAACAAGCTAACGGACAGGCTAAACAGGCTAACGGGGCTAAACAAACAGGCTAAACAGGCTAACGGGGCTAAACAGGCTAAACACAGACTAAACAGGCAAAACAGACTAAACAGGCTAACGGACAGGCTAACGGGGCTAAACAGGCTAACGGACAGGCTAAACAGGCTAACGGGGCAAACAAACAGGCTAAACAGGCTAACGGGGCAAACAAACAGGTTAAACAGACGAAACAGGCGAAACCGACGAAACAGGTCAAACAGAGCAGACAGAGCAGACAGAGCAGACAGAGCAGACAGAGCAGACAGACAGAGTACCAGGAGCCGAGATCCCAGACGCAAACAGAGTTACCATGCAATAGTCTCCAACCAGCCTTTCCCTGAGCCTCTCCTAAATAGTAGCAGCTGGGGCTAATTAGCCCCAGCTAACCAATCAGGAGAGGGAGGCTGGCTGGAGACTGGGGAGAGAAGGGCGTGGCACACTGGAGCACAGGATCACCCTGAGGCTCCAAGCGTGACAGTAGGCCCCTCCCCGAAGGCACGACTCCTGGCGTGCCCAAATACAAAAACAAAAGGAGGTCCTGGACCTTGAGGGGCAAATTCGAAGTCATTTAATATGCCTTGCGGTAGGCATGATAGGAGACCAGAAGCACTGTCGGGGAGCGCCGACGAGAGTTCAAAAGCGCCGTCGGGGGGCGCCAACGTGGGAACAGAAGCACCATCGGGGGGCGCCAACACGGAAACAGAAGCGCCATCTGGGGGCGTCATCTCGGAAACAGGAGCGCCATCTGGGAGTGCCGATGAGGAAACAGAAGCACCTTCGAAGGACACCAACTCTGGAACAGGAGCGCCATCAGGGGGCACCAACTCAGGAACAGAAGTGCCGTCGGAGGACACCAACTCGGGAACAGAAGTGCCGTCAGAGGACACCAACTCGGGAACAGAAGTGCCGTCGGAGGACACCAACTCGGGAACAGAAGTGCCGTCGGAGGACACCAACTCGGGAACAGAAGTGCCGTCGGAGGACACCAACTCAGGAACAGAAGTGCCGTCGGAGGACACCAACTCAGGAACAGAAGTGCCGTCAGAGGACACCAACTCAGGAACAGAAGTGCCGTCGGAGGACACCAACTCAGGAACAGAAGTGCCGTCGGAGGACACCAACTCAGGAACAGAAGTGCCGTCGGAGGACACCAACTCGGGAACAGGAGCGCCATCGGGATGCGCCAACTCGGGAACAGGAGCGCCATCGGGATGCGCCAACTCGGGAACAGGAGCGCCATCGGGATGCGCCAACTCGGGAACAGGAGCGCCATCGGGATGCGCCAACTCGGGAACAGGAATCAACTGCGGTGAGCCTGGCGAAGAGGCTTCGGGAGTCAGCTGAGGTGAGCCTGGCGAAGAGGCTTCGGGAGTCAGCTGCGGTGAGCCTGGCGAAGAGGCTTCGGGAGTCAGCTGCGGTGAGCCTGGCGAAGAGGCTTCGGGAGTCAGCTGCGGTGAGCCTGGCGAAGAGGCTTCGGGAGTCAGCTGCGGTGAGCCTGGCGAAGAGGCTTCGGGAGTCAGCTGCGTTGACCCTTGAGAAGAGGCGTCCGGAGTCAGCTGCGTGGACCCTTGAGAAGAGGCGTCCGGAGTCAGCTGCGTGGACCCTTGAGAAGAGGCGTCCGGAGTCAGCTGCGTGGACCCTTGAGAAGAGGCGTCCGGAGTCAGCTGCGTGGACCCTTGAGAAGAGGCGTCCGGAGTCAGCTGCGAGGACCCTGGCGAAGAGGCGTCCGGAGTCAGCTGCGTGGACCCTTGAGAAGAGGCGTCCGGAGTCAGCTGCGTGGACCCTTGAGAAGAGGCGTCCGGAGTCAGCTGCGTGGACCCTTGAGAAGAGGCGTCCGGAGTCAGCTGCGAGGACCCTGGCGAAGAGGCGTCCGGAGTCAGCTGCGAGGACCCTGGCGAAGAGGCGTCCAGAGTCAGCTGCGAGGACCCTTGAGAGGCGTCCGAAGTCACTTGAGAAAACACTGGAGACACGTCATTCAGCTGCGAGGACCCTGGAGAGGCGTCCGAAATCAGCTGCGAAAACACTGGAGAAACGTCATTCAGCTGCGAGGACCCTGGAGAGGCGTCCGAAGTCAGCTGCGAAAACACTAGAGAAACGTCATTCAGCTGTGAGGACCCTGGAGAGGCGTCCGAAGTCACTTGGGAGAACACTGGAGAGGCGTCCGAAATCAGCTGCTTGGACCCTGGATATGCGTCAAAAGTCAGCTGTTTGGACCCTGGAGAGACTGGACTCGGCTGCGAGAACACTGGAGAGGCATCCGAAATCAGCTGCTTGGACCCTGGATATGCGTCAGAAGCCAGCTGTTTGGACCCTGGAGAAACTGGACTCATCTGCGAAAACACTGGAGAGGCATCCGAAATCAGCTGCTTGGACCCTGGAGATGCGTCAGAAGTCAGCTGTTTGGACCCTGGAGAAACTGGACTCAGCTGCGAAAACACTGGAGAGGCGTCCGAAATCAGCTGCTTGGACCCTGGATATGCGTCAGAAGTCAGCTGTTTGGACCCTGGAGAAACTGGACTTGACTGCGAAAACACTGGAGAGGACTTGGAACTGTCACGAGCTTTATAATCGGGCACTGGCACCCGGACCACATCCTCAGTGGGCACTGGGGGAATTTTAACCTCCCCAGTGGGCACTGGATGCCGGGTATAAGCTGCAGTGGGCGCTTTGCTGCGTGAAAACTTGGCTCTCATGAGGCCCTCAAAATCCTTCACCGAGTTCAGCACAACTCCCCTGTCAGACCAAAGCTGCTTAGCCCACTCACGAGCAGCACCCCTCAGTCTAGACATCATAAATCGTACCTTGTCGATTTCAGTTGGCTGGGGGTCCAGAAGGTTCTGCAGGTAGAGCTGGCTCTGTAGAAGGAAGCCTTCAACACTATGGTTGCTTCCATCATAAGGAGCCGGCCTACTAAGCGGGAAGACCAGAGGAAATCTTATAGAGCCAAAGTCTGGGAATGAATAAACTAGCAACATCTCGCTGTGTCCTATACGGGAGACTATTCTGTAACGGTTTGTGGGCTAGACGGACAGGAGGGGCGGACACAAACGCGGAGATGTGTGAAAGAAAACTATATTTATTAATAATAAAGACAGGACAGAACACAGAACAAGATAAATGAAAACAAAACCAAACACACAACCTATGCTAAGCTAAACAAGCTAACGGACAGGCTAAACAGGCTAACGGGGCTAAACAAACAGGCTAAACAGGCTAACGGGGCTAAACAGGCTAAACACAGACTAAACAGGCAAAACAGACTAAACAGGCTAACGGACAGGCTAAACAGGCTAACGGGGCTAAACAGGCTAACGGACAGGCTAAACAGGCTAACGGGGCTAAACAGGCTAACGGGGCAAACAAACAGGCTAAACAGGCTAACGGGGCTAAACAGGCTAACGGTAGTGATGTGACATTTGAAGCGAGGCTTCGGAGCCTGTGTCGAGCAAAAAGGGGCGTGTCAAATGAAGCCCCGGTTCGAGGCGTGTATTGTGACGTAAAAAATCACGTGACTGATGACAAACGAGGCCTCGGATTCAGTGGGACACGTCATCGTTTCATTTTTCGTGCCGCTACGGTAGCGGCACGCAACCGCATAAAGAGAGTTTGAACTGCAAGGCACTTTGTGGGTTTTGATTTGGCGTTGTTTGGTCTGGTTGCGAGGCGATTGGAGTGTGCGTTACAGTTAGTTTGTAAAGTTTAGTAATAACATTATAGATTATATCAGTTATAATTATTATAGTAATATTATCAGTTATTAATATAATTATATCTAATATTTATATTATTAGGTTAGGGTTTAGTAGACTAGTTAGTTGAGTAGTTTAGTGTTTTATATATATATATATATATATATATATATATATATATATATATATATATATATATATATATATATATATATATATATATAGTATTATATATCTTAATTACCTATATTATTATTAATATACATCTGTATTATCATTTATATACAGTACATCTATATTATCTACATACATCTATATTATTTTAATATAGAGTGTAGGTTAGTTGTAGGCTAGATAGACACCATGGAGCCACCCAGAAAGAGGAGGACTTCTCCTGTCTGGGAACATTTTGAATTGTTTGCTCAAAACAAGGTATGTCATAATTGTATTGTCAGAAAATTGTATATTCAGAAAGTAATCATTACAATATCCTCCATAACCTATACATAATGTGTTTTACTGTCATGATGCAGGTAAGGTGCTTGCTGTGTCATAAGGAGCTCACTTACAGCAACAACACATCCTCCATGATAAGGCATTACAGAGCAATACATGAGCATGCACAGTCTGCTGCCAGTGGTCCAGACACCAGTCAAAGTAAATAATAAATAAATAATCTTTATTTAATTATCTACATCATGTGTTTGGCCCTTGTAATAACTTCAATTACATATTGTTTCAGATTCCAGAAAGAAAATAGTGGATGATGCCCTGGTCAATATGGTCATCAAAGACTCACAACCCTTTTCCATATATATATGCATATGTGTGTGTGTATGTGTGTGTATAATGTAATATCAATCACTGATTGCTGTTTTTGTACCCTTGTACACTTATAGGTGACCTTTGGCATTTGCTGGACTCCAATGTGGGACAGAGCAGGCAGAGTTCGAGTGCAATAGTTGATGCAACCATTAAAGTTGACAGATACTTATCTGAAGTAAACCTGCCCAGACAAGAATATCCACTCATGTACTGGAGCAAACATAAATATATATATCCACATTTATATAAGTTGGCACAAACGTTTTTATGCATTCCAGCCTCCTCAGTGCCATGTGAAAGGGAATTCTCTAAGGCTGGGGAGATTGTATCCAAAAAAAGGAATCGCCTAAACCCCAACACTGTTAAAAAGGTTATCTTTTTAAATAAAAATCAATAAGTTGAATTTGTCCCTTCTCCATACTTCTTTGTCGTAGTTTACTGTCCTTCACTCAAAGTTCAATAAACACATTATTCATAAAGCACTCTTGCACTCCCAGTTTAATAAGCACATTTACATTCAGTGTCAGTGTCATCATTGTTGTATTTATTTTAAGTGTTTATCATCACTTAATACCTAATAATATTTCCTAGCAAACAACCTTTTATATTCATTGATACAGAGTGGCAAAGATGGTTGATTTCCTATATAGACATTCAAAGATACTCTGGCTCAGATTACTGTAGATTGTCATATTTCTCTTTTAACAGCAGGTGTCACTAGTGAGAACAGTTCATGAGGCTTCGAGTAATGAACCTTTTGGCGAATCTTTGGACTGGAAAGCCCCATTGGTTCATGAGGCTTCATTTTGCCATCACTAGCTAACGGGGCAAACAAACAGGCTAAACAGACTAAACAGGTTAAACAGACGAAACAGGCGAAACCGACGAAACAGAGCAGACAGAGCAGACAGAGCAGACAGAGCAGACAGAGCAGACAGAGCAGAGTACCAGGAGCCGAGATCCCAGACGCAAACAGAGTTACCATGCAATAGTCTCCAACCAGCCTTTCCCTGAGCCTCTCCTAAATAGTAGCAGCTGGGGCTAATTAGCCCCAGCTAACCAATCAGGAGAGGGAGGCTGGCTGGAGACTGGGGAGAGAAGGGCGTGGTACACTGGAGCACAGGATCACCCTGAGGCTCCAAGCGTGACACTAGACTTGTATGTAACAGAAGATTATTTTTTAATGTAAAGATTTAAAGCTGTCAACTTAAAACTTAAGCTTGAATTTGATACATATAAAATTCCCATGTTTATAAACATGCAAAATACTTTGTACATGTAAATAAAATATTAACAAAATAAGTCACACTGGGGCCAAATGTTTTTGTATCCAGACCTGTGCCTTATAGGGGAAACTCAAACTGATTCCGGTTTGATTTTGCACCAGATAGACTAACTGGGGGCCCACAATGCAAAAAGAAACCAGGTCAGATTTGATTCACAGATTAATGTATCAGATTTGACCAGATCTGGCACAGACCCTAGACTCAAGATGTAATGTGCGTGTTACATGTTTTTTACCCTAATTTACCAGTTGCTGACTCAAAACACATTTTCCAGTGACTAGAAACTAGACCTTTTCCCCCACAGTCAATGGGGCATTGCTTATTTCCAGGATGATTAAAATTCTCAACAGCTAATCATTTTCAGTGATTAAGAGAGCGCTACACAGTGCATGTATTTTTTTCTAGAACAAAAAACATTTTTCTAAACTAGTTGCATCAGGGCAAACATGGATCTGTGTCTTAAATATTGGACTATGTACCAAATGGTATGTAAATTAATTTAACAACAGAGAGGTTACTGTTTTATGCACAGTGCTTGACAGTGTTCTAGCGAATTCTGTAACTTCTGAGATGCTGATCGGGTAATCACTGCATCTATCATATGAATGATCATACCTGTTAACCTAACTGGGAAGAAAACATTTAAATGGATGACCTGTAAAATCATCTGTAAATTTTACTGAAAGCAATCCTGGTCAAAGTCACAGTGGGACTGGTACCAGTGAGTATTCTGGGTGCAATTAAGCAATACTTGCTAAACAGATCAGTTCATTACAGAGGAGCTGCTTGCTTGCTTGTTACTAAAAGCAATTCAGATAATTTTTGTATGCATGTTCATGTATGTTTTTGGGAGGTAACAACAGAAATATGGAAAACTTTTATGGACGGTTGGCATTCGGGTGCAGTGGCGCAACCAAATTTTTTTCATAGGGGTGGCCAGATGGGGCCACTGAAAAACTTGGGGTGGCACACCAAAACGAAAAGCTATAACTACATTTTAGGAAGTCTATTATTGTAGTATACAGACTAGTTGATACAGACTAGTATCTGATGTGCATAGACTAATACGGTACAATTAACCTTTCACTGTACAACAACAATTCTGTTTTATTGTGTAATGTATCTGTATTTACATTTACATTTTCAGCATTTAGCAGACGCTTTTATCCAAAGCAACTTACATTACTGTGACTATATACAGTCTAAGCAATTGAGGGTTAAGGGCCTTGTTCAAGGGCCCAACAGCAGCAACCTAGCAGTGGTGGGGCTTGAACCACCAGTTTGTTTGTTTGTTTATTAGGATTTTAATGTCATGTTTTACACTTTGGTTACATTCATGACAGGAACGGTAGTTACTCTTTACACAAGGTTCATCAGTTTACAAGGTTATATCAAACACAGTCATGGGTAATTTAGTATCTCCAATTCACCTCACTTGCATGTCTTTGCATGAGGTGAGGTCTGCATGGGGTGGGAGGAAACCGGAGCACCCGGAGGAAACCCACGCACAGCTTAACTGTAGAGAGAGAACTTCCTTGTTTGTAAAGACCGATTAAAAGCCTGAGTAAATAAGTATGTTTTTAATCTGGTCCTAGTAGTTCTGGGACTTTGTGTGAGAACAATGTTCCCTCTGCAGGGAATTCTTTAATTCCAGAAACTGTAAGTAGCCCAGCCCTGTGAACAAAGTAAACATGCTAGGTTGAAGCGCTCAACTTATGTACAGTGAAGCCAGCCTATGTAGTGCTTTATAGGTTATTAAAAGTATTTTGTAATTAATGCAGAATCTAACTGGCAGTCAATGCTGAGATGACAGAATAGGGCTAATATGACCAAATTTTCTATTTCCAATTAGCTTGAGCTGCAGCATTTTAAACCAACTGGAGCTTGTTCAATCTGTTAAGGGTCTGATATTGACACAGACATTAATTCTGGTAGGATATTAATGGTTGTTGCTGTAGTTGCAGATGTAACAGTACGTTTAGATTGGTAGTAATGTGGAAAATATTTTTTCTCTATATTTTTTCATTTATGCATTTTCTCCCCTTTTTCTCCCAACTTTTTTTAGCGTATCCAATAAGACAATTGCATTACGCTTCCTCAATTGCATTACGCTTACTGATGCTGATCCCCGCCCTGATTTAGGAGAGTGAGACTGACACATGCCCCCTCCGACACCTGTGCAGTAGCATCTTTTCACCTGCATGAGGCATCAATCAGCCAGCAGAGGTCATAATTGCATCATATATGAGGTCCCTATCCAGCTTCCAACCCTGTATGAACAACAGGCAATCGTTGTTCATGTAGGTGCCCAGCCCAGCCGGAGGGTAGACAAATTTGAATTGTCAGCTATGTTGTGTTTTATCGCTGCACCACCTGAGTGCCTGAAGATAAATATTATTAGTTGAACACAGTTTGTATATTAAGAGATTGACATTTCGTGGTAGAACAGCAAGCTTGTCTTTGTCAATACCAATATACTCATATATGACATTTAAAATGAGCATTTCTTAATTTAGAAGGTCCCCTATGTGGCCCCATAGCAAGTAATGAGAAAATAGAGAAGCTCTTCAAAGAAATAAAACCCATTATTCAGATGTTGAAGGAAAACCTCAACACAGTAAGACCTCATGTTTCTTATACTTTAGAATAAACTATGCTGTGTTATGTATTAATAAATAATTTGCAATGTGATGTACATTGCTTTTTAGAAAAAAATTTATGTATAGATTCTTTTAAACATACTTATTATTCTACCTTTACTATTTTAGGTGTCAATGTGGGTACAGCTACAGATCCCCAAAATTGAGGATGGCAACAACTTTGGTGTGGCTGTACAGGTAAGTCTGGCATATTAGATATTTAATATATAGCGTAGTAGCAAACTGGCCATTGGAATTTTGCCCATCAGTGGGCTTTTGTAAACAAGATTGTGGTTATTGATCATATTAATAAAAGTTAATGAAAACAACCAATAAATCACTGGACAGCACATACAGTGTATCACAAAAGTGAGTACACCCCTCACATTTCTGCAAATATTTCATTATATCTTTTCATGGGACAACACTATAGACATGAAACTTGGATATAACTTAGAGTAGTCAGTGTACAACTTGTATAGCAGTGTAGATTTACTGTCTTCTGAAAATAACTCAACACACAGCCATTAATGTCTAAATGGCTGGCAACATAAGTGAGTACACCCCACAGTGAACATGTCCAAATTGTGCCCAAAGTGTCAATATTTTGTGTGACCACCATTATTATCCAGCACTGCCTTAACCCTCCTGGGCATGGAATTCACCAGAGCTGCACAGGTTGCTACTGGAATCCTCTTCCACTCCTCCATGATGACATCACGGAGCTGGTGGATGTTAGACACCTTGAACTCCTCCACCTTCCACTTGAGGATGCGCCACAGGTGCTCAATTGGGTTTAGTCCATTACCTTTACCTTCAGCTTCCTCAGCAAGGCAGTTGTCATCTTGGAGGTTGTGTTTGGGGTCGTTATCCTGTTGGAAAACTGCCATGAGGCCCAGTTTTCGAAGGGAGGGGATCATGCTCTGTTTCAGAATGTCACAGTCCATGTTGGAATTCATGTTTCCCTCAATGAACTGCAGCTCCCCAGTGCCAGCAACACTCATGCAGCCCAAGACCATGATGCTACCACCACCATGCTTGACTGTAGGCAAGATACAGTTGTCTTGGTACTTCTCACCAGGGCGCCGCCACACATGCTGGACACCATCTGAGCCAAACAAGTTTATCTTGGTCTCGTCAGACCACAGGGCATTCCAGTAATCCATGTTCTTGGACTGCTTGTCTTCAGCAAACTGTTTGCTGGCTTTCTTGTGCGTCAGCTTCCTTCTGGGATGACGACCATGCAAACCGAGTTGATGCAGTGTGCGGCGTATGGTCTGAGCACTGACAGGCTGACCTCCCACGTCTTCAACCTCTGCAGCAATGCTGGCAGCACTCATGTGTCTATTTTTTAAAGCCAACCTCTGGATACGACGCCGAACACGTGGACTCAACTTCTTTGGTCGACCCTGGCGAAGCCTGTTCCGAGTGGAACCTGTCCTGGAAAACCGCTGTATGACCTTGGCCACCATGCTGTAGCTCAGTTTCAGGGTGTTAGCAATCTTCTTATAGCCCAGACCATCTTTGTGGAGAGCAACAATTCTATTTCTCACATCCTCAGAGAGTTCTTTGCCATGAGGTGCCATGTTGAATATCCAGTGGCCAGCATGAGAGAATTGTACCCAAAACACCAAATTTAACAGCCCTGCTCCCCATTTACACCTGGGACCTTGACACATGACACCAGGGAGGGACAACGACACATATGGGCACAATTTGGACATGTTCACTGTGGGGTGTACTCACTTATGTTGCCAGCTATTTAGACATTAATGGCTGTGTGTTGAGTTATTTTCAGAAGACAGTAAATCTACACTGCTATACAAGCTGTACACTGACTACTCTAAGTTATATCCAAGTTTCATGTCTATAGTGTTGTCCCATGAAAAGATATAATGAAATATTTGCAGAAATGTGAGGGGTGTACTCACTTTTGTGATACACTGTACACACATTGACTAAATCACACAAATGGGGGTAATTTAGAGTAGCTGTATGTTTAGGAGGCAACCATATAAACCAGATTTTTTCATATACTTGTAAGTTACTTGTTACAAAAGTAATACTATAAAGATTTACAGTATACAAACAAGTACCCGCATAATAATAACACACTACAACAACAGGGCCTGTGGGTACATTTGTCAGCTAGTACAAAGAAGTCAGCTAGTTCAAGTGGCAGGTAGTTAAAGGGAGTAAAACCATGTGTAACTGTATAATGTGTAACTAAGTTGTTAAAGGTCACGCTATAATATTTTGTAAAGTATATATTATGTTATATAGTATATAGTATTTATACAACATAAGTACATTTATACAACGTTGCACATCTCAAAAGTACTGCTTGTAACAAAGCTGTGACCACGTAGATTTAGTATTTGCTGCATTAAAAAAGCAGTTTTTACTACCCCCTCGCGGTTCTTTTAAAAACTACAAATCAACCACTATCTATTTTACTTTTACTTTCATTCTGTGTATCGACAGTAACGCAACGCGTCCTTTTCCGGAAATAAAATTCTCTGCTGTTTCCAATTTTTTAAAATTCGACAATTTTAGTTGAAGGGGACATACTGAACACCTGAAACTATGAGTTCCTTAGATATGAGCACTTCATCGAAAAGAGAGGTAATCGCATTATTTTCATTTGTCATTGTAGGCCATAAACATGGCCTAACCGATCTTTGTGCACTTGTAAACCTCCTTGACCTTTTTACTTATATCCTTACATAAGACATTAATAATTTTTACAGAAGTTTTATTATCTGTAAAATGCATTATGCATCATACATTTTAATGTTTGTTATCAGAATTATTCCTTTAAAAAATATGGCAAGCAGACTAAAAGCCTTCTTTGTAAGCATGGATTTATGGAAGAAAAAAAAAATTAAACACAAACTGATAAGGTAATAGCCTCCATTTTACTTAATTAATTTTTTGCTTGTACTTTAATAATGCCAAAACAAGCAGAACAATATACTGATGGCTCACTTGATACAATAAACACCATGTTGACACGCAAGCTTTTAACTAATGAATTAAAAGAGATCATTTTTGAAAAACGTGTCCCATTACGTACCAACAATCAAATGTAGTGACTTTGCTATATCAAGGCCTGGTTGACTTGCCATCATTGACAAAACCATGAACTCTCTACAAGAAAATTCTGAATTGTCTGACTGTGACCTAAAGTGCAATTAACAAAGTCTAACAATTGAAGCACAGGTTCTGATGTGTACCACACTAAAATGCTGCTGCAGGACTTTACTCATAAGCCATTTAAAGCCACTCTGCAAAAAGGGTGGGCCAATATTCCTCCACTGGAATATACTTTTGGCTAAAGTTGTCACTGCTAAAAGTGATACAACCAGTTATTAGGTTTGGGTGAATTGTGGTGGGGTGTAATGTATTTTTTCAAACGGTAATACAGGTGTTGCACAACCTTTATTTTTCAAAAATAAAATAAACATTTTACAGTGTTTTCCTTGTCTTACCTTTAATTTTGTATGAGGATCCTAAAATGTAGTGTGACAAATAGGCAAAATCATGTGGTATTTATGGATAATTAGCTGTAGCTAACTAGCTAAAAAATTAGCCAGATTGTTTGGTCAATCTTTTAATTTTGATAATTGTTTAATATTATTATTATTCATTATTTGCCACATGGGTGCAAGTTTAATAATCTAAAGATATTAAAACCATTTATTATGGTAAAGCCAAAGAGAAAATTGGGCATGTTCACTAACCCACAATCACTCAATCAGTTTCAATTTACAATTGTTCTCTAAGCTTATAAAATAGCTTTTTTTTTTTTTTAATTAGTTGCACTATTTTACATTGCATAAGGAAAAGTAAGTGTATATCCTTAAACATGATAAATTTTTACAGGTTGATGAATTTACTAAGAAACTTACCACACAGGTAGGCATTTTGATGTATTTAGTTTTTTTTTTTTATTAACACTTAGTTTTTTGTAAATGTATAGCACTTTAATTATGTGGATATTTCTGCTTTGTCTGTGATAGGCAGAGCAGCTTGTCTTATCTTCCTTCCCCCAGATGATTGCAGAGACTGATAACCTGCTGAAGGTATTGTGTTCAATGCTGAGTGTGTAAGTTTAAATAAGGTTTTTGTAATAGTTTTTTTTTTTCTATATTACATACAATTTTTATATATCTTTAGGTATCCTTGATTTTGGAGGCTATTTCTGATATCAGAACTTCACTGGACATCCCTGTCCCAGACCTTGCGAAAGAGGAACTTAAACGAAAGAAGAAAGAGGAGGTAGTTGCATATAAGTAACACATAAGATTATGTTACTAAATTTGATACAACATGGTCCTAATATACTATCAATTTGATACATAGACACTAGGCCTCCGTTATTCATACAGATGTCTTCTAATTACAGAAAGATGCAAAGGAGGGGAAAAAACAAGATGATAGACATAAAGATGAAGAGGAAGGTAAAACCTGCTGTTAGCTCAATTCTTTGTCCAAAAGTTAACATAATGACAAATTTAAAGCTACATGCAAATGTCAAGTTTTCTATATGTAAAAATAATGTTTAGTTGTGTCCTTGTAATTGTTCTTTTTCACAAACATTTTACTAATACCTTTTTAGGCCTAAATTATATATTAATGCCTATTTGACACATGGGTACAATGACATTTAAAATGAGCATTTCTTAATTTAGAAGGTCCCCTATGTGGCCCCATAGCAAGTAATGAGAAAATAGAGAAGCTCGTCAAAGAAATAAAACCCATTATTCAGATGTTGAAGGAAAACCTCAACACAGTAAGACCTCATGTTTCTTATACTTTAGAATAAACTATGCTGTTTTATGTATTAATACATAATTTGCAATGTAATGTACATTGCTTTCAGAAAAAAATTTATGTATAGATTCTTTTAAACATATTTATTATTCTACCTTTACTATTTAAGGTGTCAATGTGGGTACAGCTACAGATCCCCAAAATTGAGGATGGCAACAACTTTGGTGTGGCTGTACAGGTAAGTCTGGCATATTAGATATTTAATATATGGCATAGTAGCAAACTGGCCATTGGAATTTTGCCCATCACTGGGCTTTTGTAAACAAGATTCCATGTGCACACACACATACATAAAATATACAACCCCAAATCAGAAAAAGTTAGGACAGCATGGAAAATGCAAATAAAATAAAAATGCAGAGTTCCTTACATTTACTTTGACTTTTATTTGATTGCAGACAGTTTGAACCCAAGATATTTCATGTTTTATCTGCTCAACTTCATTTCATGTGTTCATTTCAATCAAATAAAATCAAATACCTCCATTCCTGCATTTCAGGCCTGCAACAAATAAAATAAAAAATTGGGGCTATTAATGAGGTGAAATAACTAAATAATGATGTAATTCCAAACAGGTGATGTCAACATGTGATTGTAATCATGGTTTGGTATAGCAGCGCTGCTGGAGTTTTTGAATACTGTGTCCACTAACTGTCCACTCTATTAGACACTCCTACCTAGTTGGTCCACCTTGTAGATGTAAAGTCAGAGACAACCACACATCTATTGGTGCTGTTTGAGTTGGTCATCTTTGAGATCTTTATCAGTGGTCACAGGACGCTGCCCACGGGGCGCTGTTGGCTGGATATATTTTTGGTTGGTGGACTATTCTCAGTCCAGCAGGGACAGTGAGGTGTTTAAAAACTCCAGCAGCGCTGTTGTGTCTTATCCACTCATACCAGCACAACAAACACTAACACACCACCACCAGTGCTGTGCAGTGCTAAGAATGACCCACCACACAAATAATACCTACTCTGTGGTGGTCCTCTGTATGCAGAGAAAGAGATGGACTAAAGTCAGTAATTGTAGAACTACAAAGTGCTTCTATATGGTCAGTGGAGCTAATAAAATGGACAGTGACTGTAGAAACAAGGAGGTGGTTTTAATGTTGTGGTTGATCGGTGTATATACATGTGCCACAATTCTGATACAGCTTTTTCCATTTTTGGTCAGCAACAAACTTTGGTCAAGCTTTGCTCATTGGAGTTGTCATTAATGAGTAAATGATAAATTCCACTTTCTATCATAAAATTATTTGGCACTTCACTCTGCCTCCCAATTTCTTCTATTTCTGCATTTTTGTCATATGTACACTACCGGTCAAAAGTTTTAGAACACCCCAATTTTTTCAGTTTTTTTATTGAAACTCAAGCAGTTCAAGTCCAGTGAATAGCTTAAAGTGGTACAAAGGTAAGTGCTGAACTGTCAGAGATTTAAAAAAAAGTGAGGTTACCCTAAACTGAAAAATAATGTACATTTCAGCATTATAAAAAATGGCCTTTTTCAGGGAACAAAAAATGGGTTAACAACTTAAAGCTGTTCTGAAGCAATGGAGGTTGATGAAGCCTTTAAAGTTGGTGCTACCAATTCCTAGGGGTGTTCCAACTTGTCTTGATTACTTACAACCCCCTCTGTCTACATAAAAAAAGTGTTGGAACACACTGTGGTACCATACCCTTGTGAGCATTATTTGAACAGTATTGTTCTGCAGAAAGTATCGTGTTGCTATAAAAATGGCAAGAAAAAGGCAATTAACAATGGAAGACAGACTGACCATCGTAACACTTAAAAATGTAGGTCTTTCCTATAGAAAAATTGCAAAGAAAATCAAGTTGTCAGTGAGTACAGTTTCCTTCACCATCAAAAAGCACTTAGAAACTGGGGGAAACTCTGACAGGAAGAGGTCTGTCAGACCCAAAGCCACAACAGAATTAGAAGACAAGTTTCTAAGAGTCAACAGCTTGCGTGATAGGCGGCATACAGGACAACAGCTTCAAGCACAACTTAATAGTGGTCGTAGTAAGCAAGTCACAGTTTCAACGGTGAAGAGAAGACTTTGAGTTGCAGGTTTGACAGGTCGAGTTGCAGCAAGAAAGCCATTGCTAAGATGTCAGAATAAGAAATGAGGCTTGCCTGAGCCATAAAACACTGCCAATGGACTATTAAAGACTGGAAGAAGGTGTTATGGACTGATCAATCAATATTTTAAATCTTCGGTTTATCACGCAGGATTTTTAGTACGCCGTAGAGTAGGTGAAAGGATGGTTCCTCAGTGTGTGACATCAACTGTCAAACATGGAGGAAGAAGCGTGATGGTCTGGGGCTGTTTTGCTGGATCCAGGGTCGGTGACTTGTACAGAGTGAGAGGTACCCTGAACCAAAACAGCTACCACAGCATTCTGCAGCACCATGCAGTACCCTCTGGGATGCGCATAGTTGGTCAGGGGTTCATCCTACAGCAAGATAATGACACAAAACATAAGTCCAATCTTTGCCAGAACTACCTTAGGAAAAAAGAACAAGATGGTAAGCTTGAAAACATGGCGTGGCCAGCACAGTCTCCAGATTTAAACCCCATTGAGTTGGTTTGGGATGAACTGGACAGAAGAGTGAAAGCAAAGCAGCCTACATGTGCCAAGAACTTTCTAAAGAATATTTAATTTCCATTGTAGAAAGAATGCCACGAGTGTGCTCAGCTGTTTTATCTGCCAAAGGTATCTACTTTAATGAATCAAACTTTTATAATACATTTTGGTTTATAAATTAATTCCATGATTTATTTTTTTAACTTCAGTTGTTTTTTTGTTCTATGTCTTCATTTCAGAGTACAATAAGACATTAAACTGCATAAATTTCAATAAAAACTGGAAAAATTGGGGTGTTCTAAAACTTTTGACCGGTAGTGTATATGTTTCAGATCATCAAACTATGTTAATATTAGACCTGGTCCTATGTGAAAAAGTATAACCTTTAGTAATTATACTAAATCAGCCAGTTGTGGAGGAATCTTGGCTCACCACTTAACCAAAATCAATTGACAGTTGGGTTTAATTTTATTAGCCACACCCAGGCATGTTTAATCCCAGACCTGTTGAATCTAAATATCACTCATTTGATTACTCATAACCAACCTGTCTGGCAATGTAAAGCAGGCTAAAAGCTTTCAAAAATCAGCATATGATTCTAAAGTTATTCAAATACAGATGTGAAACAAAGTCTATGCGTCTGGAAAGGGGTATAAATGATTGCTAAGGTTCTAGGCTTTCAGCAAACCACAGCAAGAGCCATTATCCACAAGTGGAAAAACTAGGAACAGTAGTCAACCTTCCCAGGAGGCCTATGACAATTTCACCAAGAACACACTGACAACTTATCCAAAAGGTCACAAGTATCCAAAGAACAGCATGGTTCACCTGCCTCATGGTTCACCTGCCTCAGTTAAGGTCAGTGTACATGAAAGCCACTGGGCAAACATGAAATCCATGAGAGACTATAGGCAAAACACTGCTGACCACAAAAAACACAAAGGCTTGTCTTGCAGTTGTCCAAAAATTAAAGTCTGCAAAGAAGGGTGGGCCAAAATTCCTTCACAACAGCAATCTAAAAGTCTTAAAGCAAGTTTACTGCAAAAATCTGATTGCAGATATTACTACCAAGGCTGGCACAACCAGTTATTAGGTTTAGGCAATTTTATGGATGCCATAGTTTTGGAATGAATCTTTATCTTCAACAAATGAAAAACATTTTTAAACCTATTAAACGTCATGTTGTTCTTATCATAAAATTAGTTGGAAGATGGAAAACATTTAAATGTGACAAATTAGCAAAAATAAAAGAAATCAGGTAAAAGGTACTTTTTTCATAGCATTGTATATGGTAGTCTGTCCATCAGCTGAAGCTAAAGGATTGGGTGATGTAAGAGGGCACTGATCCAAAAATACAAATAAAAAATAGGCTGGGTGGTGTAGTGTCTATTTTTTTTCATATCCTGTCACTCTTCCATTTTATCGACAATTAGCATTTTTAATGCCATAGTAATTGTGTGTAATACATGTCAACTTGAGTATGTGTTGAATTTAATTATTGTAATTTTATAGGAGAAAGTATTTGAGCTTCTTACCAACACACGCACCAAGGTGGAAGGATTTCAGACTCAGATCACAAAGTAAGTGATGATTTTAAGTTGTGTGTTCAAGCTCACACACTTGGCTCAGATTATTGTTCTCAATATATTCTATGTTTTATGTTGTTTTGTCTTCAGATATTACAGCGAGAGAGGAGATGCTGTAGCCAAGGCTTCCAAACAGCCACATGTGGTAAGAACAAATTAAATATTTATTGTACGTGATATACCAATACAACTTCAAACATATCTTGAGAGATTATATTATAAGTAAAATATACACAGAATGTCAATGTAAATCAGTACAACCATGGTCGCAGAATAAAAAATATGGATACTATGGTAGCTTGTTATTTATACTTATAAGACAAAGTTTGTAAGTATATATATATATATATATATATATATATATATATATATATATATATATATATATATATAATGTATTTTAAATTAGCCCATTTAACTGTTTTCTATTGATTTTGTTTTTTACAAATACTAAAAAAAGGTAATTTTATGCCCACATGGTTGCAGACTGCATGGTTTGATTTTTAACTTTTAGACTTTTACTATATAGCTGTAAGCTTTTTGTGCGGGATATTTTCTCAAGACATTCCCATTTATCAACTGAAATTCCATTTCCATAATTATGTTGATGTGCACTTGCTAATGTGTTACTACAGGGAGATTACAGACAGCTTGTTCATGAGTTGGATCAACACCAGTACTGTGAGCTTCGCATAGTGGCTCTGGATATACGCAACACATATGTAAGTGTACACATTATAAATTGGCCAATGACCCAGTTCATGTTATGATTTACATTTGTATAACATTTTATTTATGAAAACTAAAGTTGTATTGTTGTGTATTACCTTTTTTCTTCTTTTAATTCTAGGCTGTGTTGTTTGATGTCATCAGCAAGAACTATGACAAAATTAAAAAGCCCAGGGGAGACTGTAAAGCTCTTATCTACTAAAAAAAAGTAATTGACACAGAAAAAAAACCTATAATATAATTGTAATGGATTTTTGCTAAGCACAAATCATTGCAGAACCTTGAATTCTTAAATAAGAAAAGCATCTGTTATCTGTACTGACATTATGTAAGTGATATGATGTGATTACTTTGACTAAAACAATCTATTAAACAGTTCTTAATTCAACCTGGATAACTTGTCGTCATTATGTGAAGGACTAATGAGCTGATGTCTTGCAACACACACACACACACAAACTAATGTTCACATTTAAATGGATGTAAAAATAGAATTTAAATTTTGAATGTCCTGGTCCTGAAACCGTTGTAAGAAAGATCTTAAACCCAATACAGTAAAATATTTATATCAGTAACTGTAAATATAAATTTACTGTATTTTTACAGTATAAAAATACAGTAAATTTACTGTAAATATAAATTTACAGTTATATATTATATGAATTTACAGTTACAGTTACTGATATTAAGTTACAGGCATGCTAATTTTTTCACATGGGTAATATGAGTATTATAACCCGTGTTATGTTCTGTTTTTGTAGGTTTCTTCTGTGAAATATCAAGTGACCTGAAATTATATAGTGTGACAAATTTGTAATAGCAACTGGAAAGAGAGCAACTCAATTTTTACACCGCTGTGTAAATACACTAACTATCTACATAGTCCACCACTGCTAAGATCTCGGTTCTTACACTTTTGCCATACTTTTGGCTGGCCAAGCTCTTACACGAAGATGATTGGCTATGACTAAGGGGGGGGGGGGGGGGGGGGGGGGGGTGTTCTTTTTATTGATTAATACCTTTGTAAAGCAGTATGAAGAACAATGGAGATAGAGCGGGTCACGCGCGCAGCTGCTACAGCTACCCAGATCTGCGCCTCGCGCTGTAAACTTTCGCTTTCACATACCCTACAGAGGATGTAAAGCGGGAACCAATGTGAAAGCAAAGAGGAGACGATTTTAAACGGTTTCTTCACCTCTGTTGTAATGGTAAACGAGAGATCCCTCAGAAATAAAGTGGACGAGCTGAACGTACTGATCGCGACCCAGCGGGAGTATGGAGAGCACCATGTTTTTTTCGGACGTGTCTATCCCTGGCTTTCAAACAGTGAGAGGATACAGTACAGAGACGGGAAGCTAAGTGGTAAGAAAAGGAAGAAGTTGCACTGTTGCCCAAATGCTGAATTGCTAGCTGTTATCTTAAATCTAAATTATCTGCCCAGAAAATTCACTGTCGCCATTGTTGTTGTTGTTTACGTTAATAAAATGACGGACTCCATGCGTTGCTTTCCTAACAACAAACCATGGATCACCAAAGACCTGAAAGCAGGGCTGGACTGGGAACAACATTCAGCCCACTACAAGCACATTGCGCCACACATATCACCCCATCCCACTTTCTGTTCCACCTATGCACATTTCATTTTTATTAGGGCTGTCAAACGATTAAAATTTTTAATCGCGATTAATCTCAGAGTTTCATAGTTAATCGCGATTAATCGGGTTTTTTTTTTTTTTTTTTTTTTTTTAAAGGAGGTGGTTTTAATGTTATGGTTGATCGGTGTACATACACTAACATACACAAAAACTCATTCACAATCAACACAGTCTTGTTCCCTGGGTTCTGACAACTCATACTAGTGACTATATTACTTGCATCTTTGCACAATATTGCATTGTTTTTGCACCTTATTCTCACCTTATTCTACCTGCTGCTATATAAACCCTACGCTGCTAACTGGATATCAGAATACGTTTTTATTAGGGCTGTCGAAGTTAACGCGATAATAATAACGCGTTCCAGTGTTGCCAGATTGGGCGGTTATCCGCCAAATTGGGCGGATTTTGTTGGAAAACAATTTAATAGCATTTAAATAACACTTCTGTTTAAAAGAAAATATTCAGTTATGTTTATGTTATGCTTAAGTGTGATGCTCCAAGTTGTGGATTAAGCAATAAAGACAACTCGTTCTCCACATAACTAGTGTCATTTGTATTTCGTGGTTAAGTACAAAATATAACAATGCGGGTCTTCGTGATGTAATTCTACATGTCGCCATGTATAGGTAAATTTTTTATAAATTATATATATATATATATATAAATAATTTTTTATACAATATTTCTTAAAGTTTACAGTTTCTTAAATGGTTCTATTGGATTTCCCCATCCTGTCTCATTAAACCGCAAGAAATAAAATAAGTCTTTAAACCTTTAACACGGGTAAATATGCTTTTTTCACACTTTTATTCACACGTAATTCACGTTTGTTCCAAATTAGGGCATTGCTCCGATGAGCGAAGAAATAAATCGCATGTGTAAATATTTTAATATGTTGACAAGGGAAATTAACCATGTGAGCTATGCACATAATCACTCTAAACAAATCCTGAACAATTGCATTTTCCTTTCTGTATTATAGAGGACACGATAGTGTTTACTTTTTCTGAGGAGCAGAGACTAATGGTACCATCTCAAATTATATCCATCGCCCTATGTAGTGCACTATGTTGGACATGACGTATGGACAATAGAACTTTCACAAAAATAGTCCTTAAAACTAAATATGTACAGGGTTTAAAGCCCCAACAGTAGCTTAGATAACTACTTATTAATCATACAGTGACTGTTAAAAGAAATGTTTTGTACTGTTAGGAAGTATCCTAAGTAGGGCATAGGCGACATTTGAGATGGGCCCACAGTCTCTTCTTAAACTGCGTTACTAACAAAGCAGAGGCGCTGGACTCTAACAATACGTTTCTGCTCTTTGGCTATGCTGTAGTTCCTCACTGCCATCAGGTTGTCCAGTTTCCTGCACTTTTCTGCATCTGCTTGCAGCTCTCTGAAGTTAGGGTGCCAGTACAACTGCAGTGAAGATTCACTTCGGTGGCCAGTTACAGCCATAATTTCCCTGCATCAGAAAGTTTCTGCACTGACAGTGCAAACTGATTAATATGGAATAATGTGAGAGGTGGTCATATTTCGGGGATTTTACAACGGATTCGAACGCGGCTCAGCCAATCAGATTTTAGGACCGGAACTGTCTGTTTTATAATATGTATTTTTTTTATTACGGTTTATCCTGGGGAAGGGACATTTCTGTGATTGGCCAATGGACATGCAGCGAGGATACTGTGGTGGGCCAATGCACACTTCAGGATTATTATTTAGGAATATTTAAAACAGAATTTATAGAAAACTCTCTCAGCGGCCCACATACAGAGCGGCCCACCGGGAAAACTCCCGACCCTCCCGATGGCCAGTCCATCCCTGCCTGAAAGGACTACTAAACAAAAAGAAACAACCTTTTAGGTTAAAAGACAGAGAAAATAAGGAGCCTTCAAGAGGAAGCTGGAGAAAAGACTACAGTACAATGCAAAGAAGATGTGGACTGCCATGAGCAGATCACGGGCTTCAGGACAAACTGTTGGGGGTAGTTTGGACTGAGCCAGTTAGCTGAATTTTTTTAACAGATTCAGTACAACACCCTCCCCCTCCACCAACAGAGGCCTGTCCCCCACTTTCACACCGTGTGTTGGTGTGTGTTATGCCTAGTTCACACTACACGATTTTCCACTGATTTTTGCTCGCCGACAAATCGCCGCTAAACGTGGCAGCTCGGAAGCAACTCGGTGTTCGCTGGGGATCGAAACTCGGCTCTCGATCGCTGTGTGAATTCTTCAACAACTCGATCGCTCGCAGACTCAAGAAAAATATCTAGCATGTTATGCTAGATACTACACTACACGATTTTTGCCTTGATTTTCGCTCACCGACTGGTCGCCGCTAGATTTGCCTCAGAGGCAACTCGGCGTTCGCTCGGCAATCGAAACTCGGCTCTCGATCGCTATGTGTGAACTGCTCAAGGACTCGATCCGAGCGGCTCGTCGATCACTCGCCGACTGAAGAGAGATATCTAGCATGCTAAATATCTGGATATCAGTCGGGCGACTGGCAGGGGAGGAGTTGTAAAACGTGGGAAAGGGGCATAATATAGTTTCTATCAGAATACATGGGCACATACACGTTTTACAGTATTTCTGACCATTCTCGACAAAACATAATCTGCATTGCAAAAAATATTTATTAACCTCCAACTCACTACAGAACGATCCATTCTGTTTGCGTAGCCAGATCAACTCAGATTCATTTATTTTTCCTCTTTGATTTTACGCTGCACATCAGCACACAAACAGCTTTGATCACTCGCTTATTGTTGACGTGCATTTTTGGGCACGGTATCACTAAACCCCTCGTCACTTCTCGCATTTGTTTTCGTGACAAAACGTAGTTTCGGAGACCAGACAGACTCATCTGCGATTCCTCCTTATGGTAGATCGTGTAGTGTGAAACCCCCTATCCCCGATCAGTCGTGTAGTGTGAAAACCATGACTGAAAAGACTCCAGAGTGCAAGAGATCCAGTTGTGTAGTTGTTGACAGAGTTATATTACACAGCGATTCTAGCGTGCAAACCTACTGAAGGAACTATTTCCTGCGAGAAAGAATCACATAATCACACCATCATGAACTCGTACACACAACTGTTTTCTTTATTTAAAAAAGGTACACATCACATGTCCCTCTAAAAGAATCACATTGGTTTAACAAACTGTCAATCAAACATCACTTCCGTTATGTCCATGAAAAGCCTTTCCATAATGTGAGAGCATATTTCCAGATATGTCAACAGTAGTGTGAACTGTACAGCGATCTGAACAACTTGAAAGTCATGTAGTGTGAACTTGGCATTACATATCTGGACCACTATCATGTAGTGTGAAAGCGTTGCGAGCAGTTTACGAGTGGCAGCGAGTGATATGTGTAACTACAGCCAATGAAAACGCAAGATACGGGGTGAGGGGAAACCCGGGGGAGGAGTTGTAAATGTGTGGTGTGTCATTTTTATTTTTACATGAACTATTGTACAAAAATACATTATTAACTGAAATGGACAGCACCTAATGAAATATATCAAAAACAAGCATATTATGCATATGCGAATCATTTGTCCAAGGGGGGCGCTGGGTGGGCCAGCGATTTTATAAGGGTGGCCGTGCAGGGTACCACATGTATCTGTGTTTAACTGGATTTACTTCACGTGTGTTTATGCAGCTCGGGGAGTTGAAAAAGCTTCACGCTTTATTTTTTACGTTAAGCGTGTTTCGTTCTGTCCGGGTCACTTTTATCTCGTAATATGACACAATTCACTTTTTTAACGACGCTTTAAAAATATCAGCGGCAAACTGGCTCAAAATGTGATCAGGTGAAGTTTAAAAGATAAAAATGCAGCATTAAGCTCCATATGAGACTCCAGCGGACGGCATTGTTGCTAACGCGCTATGCTGTACAACATGACACGCCCACTGATGGACGTCACGGTTCAGGCTGAAAAACCAAGTATTCTGTGGTGCCAGATTGGCCCGCTAGTTCACTGTCCTCAAAAGTTCCTCTTTTTTCCGGTGGAAACACGCGGAACCGGTTCGCGTCGGTGGAAAAGGGGTATGGGTGACTTTTAGTGATGAGTCGTTCGCGAACGATCCGATTCTATTGAACGGCTCTTTAAAATGAACGAAAGGAACCGAGTCGTGCCTCTCGGAGCCGTTAGGTGTATTTTTTTATATTGCGCAGTTCTTATCGACTGTAATCCACCCATTCAGCTTCACATCAGTAGAGGGAATTAATCAGTCATAATGAGAGTCATAATAAAGAGCAAGCGAGAGACGCGCGCGCGCGCGCACACAGAGAGCAAGAGAGCCGTAACAGAGCTACAGATAGAACATGCAAAAAATAAGCAGTGCCCTTAGTATAATGACAAATAATTAAGAAATAAACTTGTTTAATTATGCTAACATGTAACAGGACAGATTATTCCCGAGCTGAGAAATCAAGTGAAGTCAGAGAACGTGTTTTTTTGAATGCAAACTTGCCCTAAATGCTGCAATTTAATTATTTTTGTGTTTCTAATTGGGTTTTTTTTAAAGCTTGAAATGTAAGCCCAGTTTGGCTACAAGTTATACAGCAGAGCGTTCGAGACTTTTATGCAGTCGCCTCAGCACTTGGCGACCCCACTCTGTAACTTTACGTGGTCTACCACTTCAGGGCCCGAGTTGCTGTCGTTCCCAATCCCACTTTGTTATACCACTGACAGTTGACTGTGGAATATTTAGTAGTGAGGAAATTTCATGACTGGACTTGTTGCACAGGTGGCATCCTATCACGGTACCACACTGGAATTCACTGAGCTCCTGAGAGCGACCCATTCTTTCACAAATGTTTGTAAAAGCAGTCTGCATGCCGAGGTGCTTGGTTTTATACACCTGTGGCCATGGAAGTGATTGGAACCTGAATTCAATGATTTGGACGCATGCTTACAATAAAGTCTGTAAACATAATGTTGATGTGTGCTTTTTGCTGCTTTGTTACTGCGACAGTGGTCTTAATTTTTGTCTCAGAGTGGTATTAAAAAGTCTTAAAAAGTCTTAAATTTAATTTCCCAATACCTGCAAAATCTATTTGCAGGTAGATTTTAGAGTAGATTTTAGGTAGATTTTAGAGCAAAATCTATTTTAGAGTAGATTTGATGTTTATTTCACACAGATGTTTGTTCGTGTTGTGAAACTTCAGTGATGTTTCACCGCTTAAGCTGAGCGCTGAAGAAATCGGCTATTTGCGCCGAGAGTCGCGGTGAAACCGAAGCGCAAAACTCTTCTCACGTTAATAAACTAAATAAAACAACAACTAAAACAAACACGTCACATCTTCTTATCACCGATAGTTAGATTGATGCTTTTTACATAAAAACAAACATCTGTAACAGAAGCACAAATGCTCGCACATAATCCACACACTCCGCCATGTTAATACTGCTCTTAACTCTTAGTAAGTAACGCCCACTGTTAATGACGCTGCATGGTTCTCAAAAACTGGTGGAAACGCGCGTCAGTTCTCTACAGAACACCAAGGTTCAGAGAAACCCGAACAGAACCGGTTCAAGAACCATGTTTTTTTTGGTGGAAAAGGGGTACCACTGTCTCTTCGGACGGGTCACACATGAAAACAGACTGGCAGACTCGCAGTCACACACACTAGCTGTCGGTCGCGAACGAGCTCTCTGAGCCGACTATCTTTTACGTGAACAATGGGAGCCGACTCCCGTCCAAGAGCCGTTACTTTCTTTATTTCCTTTTGTAACTTAAAACAAGGCAGAATGTTAGAGCGATCTTCTCCGTGGCACGGGGAGGCACTCCACAGGCAGAAGTGGTAAAATTGAAGAGCCGTTTTGGAGCAGAAAGAGCCGGCTCTTCTCGGTGAGCTGAGCCCATGGCTGAGCCAAATGGCTCACCAAAAAGAGCCGGAATTCGCATCAATCTTACACACAGGCGCAAGCAAGGTGCAGGCGGAGCAGTTTTCATTTTAGGCTCTGCGACTTTTTTATTTCTCTAATAAGTTAACTATTCGGTCAGATAGCTATTTGTAGTGAAAGAAATACTGTTACGATTTCAAGCATTTTGAAGCACTTTACCCAAAATTCCAGCACTTTTCAAACCTGGAAAATACGACATTAAAATTCAAGCATTTTCAAGGATTTCAAGCACCCGTACGAACCCTCTTAGTAAATTACACTTCCCCATGCCAGCAGTGGCGTTTAGCAAGTAGTGAGCGTAAGGTTACCTCAAATTAGCGCCCCTCGGAACCATTAAGACTGCCATTGGTTCCGCTTAGTTCAGTCCGCCGTTTAAACAGTTAAACAATTTGCATACGAAATCTGGAAATTACGAAATACAATCCGCGAAAATAAAACCAAAATTATATTTACACTCTGTGGCATTTTTAAGACCAGTGGCAGATGAATTTAAGACTTTTTAAGACAAATTAAGGCCTTTTTTTTAAGATAAACGAATGTAAGACTTTTTAAGACTTTTTAAGGATCCGCGGACACCCTGCCGTGGCCCCCTCTGCCCCCCCTTGACGGCACCGCTACCCTGCTGGTCGCGTAGCCCAATCAGTGTTGCCAACTTAGCGACTTTGATGCTATATTTAGCGAGTATTCAGACCCCTCTAGCGACTTTTTTTTCTAGTGACTAGCAACAAATCTAGCGACTTTTTCTGGTGTTATTGGAGACGTTTGGATACTTGAACGTGAAAACACATATTGTTCTGCAGTTACTGTCCTCAACAAGCAGCGGGTCGAGCTGCCGTGAGCCCCTCCGCCGTCCCAAAGCATTCACGGGCGGTCAGTATCACAGTCCGTGTTGCCAGATTGGGCGTTTTTTCACCAAAATGGGAGGATTTTGTTGGAAATTGGCAGGGAAAAACACACTTTGGCAGGTGGCAAATTTTGGGCTGGTTTGTAATAATTTTGGCGGCTTAAAATGTAAATAAATAAAAAAACTATTGCTTTCTAAAGCACCTGCGTGAAATAGGTCTACCTTCTCCCACCACATCCAACCCATTGTCAAAAGTTTGATTGACAGGTTATTCTTTCCAGTCCAAAACACTGTTGCCACGCCTATCAATACACTGATTCATATGTTAGACAAGTGATTTGAGTTGAATATAAAGGTAAGCAAGTCGCGTACATACAGTATAACCTCTCATATATACGAAAGGTTGAACTTTCATTGCTTGCAAGTTTATTTTGTATTTACTTGCAAAGGGTTGTGTGTCCTATCATAAATAATGCATTTTACAAACTTGGTAGGATACTTCAAAAGCATGCAAGCAAAAATAATTTGTCCTTTATAATGTACAGTATAATTACTGATCTGTACATTTTAAGATATTAATTTGTAGGTCATGATGGTTTAACTGGTTTATTATTTGTGATATGATGCTAAACATCATCTGCTTATCCTGTTAAAAGACTACGGGCTGAGCAAAGACGCCAGTTTCCTCATTTTCCTGCACCGACACATTACTAACACACATCGACACACTATGCCAAGTTCACGCTAAACGACTTTCGGATCTGTCAGATCACTGTACAGTTCACACTACACAACTGGACATCTTGTAATCGGGAGTCTTTTAAGTCGTTGTGGATTTCTTTCAGGATTTTAGTTGTATTCCTGTTTTCATCAAGTTCTCTGATGTATCGTTTTAAGTGTGTGGCAACGTCTGCTTGCTTTGTTGTCATTTCTTTTGGAAACTTTAACATTTTTGCCACTTTTGTCAGCTTTAGGTCACTGTACATTTTGGTCAGTTCCTCATAACTGAGAGTCATCTCTAGCCATGTTTCTCATTCCAGCAGTCAATGACAAACTTTGGTTTTTGCACAAGCTCCTTATGAGATAGCTCTTTCAGAATTTCTGGCAGAGTGGTGGCAGTAACTCTCCAAAATCAACAGAGGTAAAGTCATCTAGAGCCTGACGTAGCATATCTCGATCTTGGCAGCTCACCAACTGTAGAAAGTGTGCATTCAGATCACTGAACACAGTACCAAATAAGAGCTCTTCAATAAATGGTGGCGGCAGCTTGATAGGTAAATATTTGCAATCTTAAAATCCTTTGACAAGAATTCGCCCAACTGCCATCCATTTCGCAGCATTGAAATCAATTGAAAGCATTGAAAGGTACTTTTAAGGTTGTTCCGTTCATAGAATTCTACCCAAAAGCAACTGTAGACATCCTTTAGAACACCTGACCCAGTACTGGCTTCCACTGAGCTGTCAGGAAGAAGGCGTCTTACCATCATTGATGTTTCCATAATCTCAGGGTCAGAAAAAGCCTCTATCATCTCGTTGAAACTGTTTGAATAGTGTAAGACCAAAATCCTAGTAGACAAAGCAGAAGGGTGGCTTAGAGGTAACTCATCAGGCACATAGGTTAAAGTGTCACTGAGAGAGTCATTGTCTACTATTTGTTGTGCACCAAAAGAGATCTCAGGATCAGACAAATCTGCAACTATGGCAGAACTGAAGACAGAAGCATACTCTGGTTCCACAGACAAAGTGATGGAATTGCTGATGACACCAGCAATTGTGCTGGCAACATGATCAGTCCTAGCAGGGAGTTGTGTATTCCCTGTGTGTCCGCTGTTTGTTCAGAAACAATGAACATGTCTGGCAAGGAGTTTTCAGATTCACCTCTCTGATAGGTGAATCTGAAGACTCCTTGCCAGACATGTGCAGAACCTCATTAACTTGCAGATCTCTGTCTGGTGTGGACATAGATCTTAGCCTGTCACTATGTGCCAAAAAATCAGGTTCTATAGGAAGGCAATAACTTGAACAGGGTTGTTAGATTCTTCAGTCAGTGCTGGTTTTGGTCAAGTTGCTATGTAGAAGCGCAACATAGAGAGTTTGACAGTGTTAAAGATCATTTCAACAGAGATATCCTTCAGAAGAGGATTTTGCTTGAAGTCCCAAACTTCAAAGTCAAAGTTGGATTCAGGACCTTTGCTAGATGTGCCATCTGGAAAAAATAAGGCCTTTCCTTTTTTTAGTATGTAAAGGAAAATGTTAATTAATATTAATGTTAATTAATGCAAAGAATGCATTGCTTGCAATTAAGTGACCTACAAATGCTGTTGCTCACAGTTTTACGGCTTGCAGATGTTGTAGTAGTTGTCTTCAAACAGTTCCTGTTTCCCACCTAAGTAACATCTGTCAACGTGTGAACTCTCCCACTGTCCCACAAGGACATTTGTCTCTATGTATATAAGGGGATCATTCCCATTCTCTGCATCGCACTGCTGAGGTTTCTACATGAAGGCTTGCCAGTGTGATCCTTATCTGCAGATAAGAATAAACCTCTTTTTCTACTTATAATCCAGGTATTATATTAAAAGGTATTCCAGGTATTTATTAAAAGGGTTTTTTGAATTAGAAAGCATTGCAGGTAGGGAAAGGAAAAGAAGGTAGTGCAGGCAGGGCAAAATTAATCTGTCTCTCAGTTTGTTAAAATGCAGGCCAACGCTGACCTGGACTCCACCCCAACACGCATGCAACAGAGATGTTCTGCTCAACAGCATCACCAGCAACAGGAAGTACAAGACATGGATTCAGACAACCACATCAAAGAGGGAGGAGCAGCAAAAGACAAAGGAGAGGCAGACACTTCCAGTGCACAAAGACTCTACACCTAGATCTTCCAACACCTCCACCACTGGCCACAGCAACCAAAAGGCCTCATGTCATCTGCTCACACAAGAGGTGTCAACAGACAAAGCCACCAGACATCAACGATGACTCCGCCCAAGCTTGACACCAAGAGACAGTTGCAATCTTGCTGATATCACTAATAGAAGACACATCTAAAACGAACTGAGACCTGAGATTTGAAACATGGTAAAAACACTTGCATTACCTGGGATTTTGCACATACAGTCTATGCTAAAAAGACAGTGTTAAAACAAATAAATTAATAAAAAGAAGAAGAAGAGAGAATAGAGAAAAAGAAAGAGGAGCAGAGACCTGCATGCAGTGGACGATACCATGGATTAGGATGGGGTCATGGTGGACATACTGACAGTGGATCCACTGCCTGTCTGGATACAGTGTGTTACAACTCGGAAAGACCGGACACTTTTCAAAGAACTGCCCAAATAATATCAGTCACATGATATAACTGGGAAAAGAAGGGACACACAGCCAAGAACTGTTCCAGCGGTGATGAAGAGACCAACCAGCTGAAGGTCCTAAAGGCAGACTGGAGGGTGGAGTCTGGGGAAGCAGCCTACTGATTGAGCAGATGAGTATAGTTCTACACACACACCACCTAAAACTATCTTTAATATTCTATTTTTTATTTTACTCACTTATAGACCCAAATATAGAACATTGCTTATAGCCACTTGAATGTATAGGATTGAGAGTGTGACACTCTGCATGTGTGTCTGATTTCTCATGTGATAAATGGAAAATCAGCCCTGAGGCAGTAACCAAGGTCACTACATATCTTGTAGGTTTGGCTAAAGAACAAGTCAGGAGTGAGGAAGTAGTTTTCATATCACCAAATGAGCTACATTTTACAGCACGTTCATATGGATCATAAGTAAATTTCGAGGCAATATGGTACAAAAGAGAGAAAAAAAAACGTTTTAACAGAATTTTTTTTTCTTTCTAGAAAATATCTATTGATCTAAAACTAATGTAGCTTGTCCAATGTTTTTTGCTCTGTCCTGGTCATTTGTTTGATGTAGTAGGTTTCGTACTGCAAGACCTAGGCATGGCAAATGGCAAGAATTGGGCCCTGAGTTTTGTAGGGCCAACAAGTCAAATAAGTGAGAATTAACAAGTAATCCTACATTTGTTTAATTTATTAATTAGAGTGGGTAAAAAATCCAACAAGAGGCAAAAAAAAAAAAAAAAGCCTTTTAATTATTGTGCATGCAATTACAACAGTTTAAGTTAAGGACTGTGGGGATTCTCACTTGCACCGCCTCGCTAAGTCTGTTGTCTACAGACATACAAACCAAGAATGGCAGAGGTGCCAAGCAATTTGTGGGCTAAGAGAAAAATTATGTTGGGTTGGTAAAGGGGGCGGAGGCTGTGAGAATTAAACCTCTGAATTAGCCTGATTATTGTTCTTTTTAAACACAGTACCTAAAGTATTCAAAGGAATAACACCAAGGTTTAAGTTTTTTTATAGACAGGTGTCATTGTGCCCCAGTCTGGACCCCTATTTTCTAGTTTTGATTTATTTTTAGTTTTGTTTTTTTTGGTGGAAAAGGCGAGACGTTCGCCACAACCAGTTGACTGGAGATTTGTCCAAAACCTTTAGGCAGTTAATGAAGCAGTGGTACCTAGAGCTATACACAATTTTGAGTCAGGTACCACAGGATAGGATAGTTGTTGATTTGGCTAATGTATTTCTCAGTATTCTAATGCATAAAGACAGCCAATTCTGGTTTGCGTTTTCTATTCAGGGTGCCACTTACACATCCTCCAGACTAGGCCAGGGTTTTTGGTGAATCTCCAACCATCTACAACCAATTGTTGAAGGATATTCTGAGCTCATTAAATTTTACACCAAAGTCAGCCTTACTGCAGTATGTTGATAATCTCATGATTCGCGAAAATCATAATAAATAAATAACAGTGCTAGGATGACACAGTGGTACAGCTGCAGCACCTCGTTAAAGAGAGCCACAAAGCTAGTTTGTCTAAATTGTAATTAGTCAAAAAGCAGGTACATTTATTGGCATGATATTTCAGCATCCGATAAGACTATCTTACCTGATCACATTGCTGCCATTAAGAAGATTCCTAAACATGCATATTCCTAAACATGTTACTAACAAGCAAGCGCTATCTTTTTGGGCCTGTCATACCGTAGAACCTTTATCCCCTAATTATTAGATGTTGGAGGCACCACTGAGAGAAATTGCTCATGGACAAGGCCTCACTGCACACAGTAAGTCAAGTGGACAGAAGATGGACTGTGCAAACTTTTGCTGACCTAAAATTATGCTTACAGACTACACCTACACTTGGACTGTCTGACCCATCTAGACCCTTTACCCAGACTGTGGACGAGAAACATGACTGTATGGTTTCAGTTTTGCTCCAGAAGTACGGTGACAGACAGAGACCTCTGGATTATTTTATTTTATTTTTATTTTTAATTGTTACAATTAATGTTTTTCTGGAAATGATTAACATTATCATAAATTGGTACACTGTCTTGAATCCAGCTACTCGGTTGTATGCAGAAGAGGATGATGAACCACATGACTGTCTTAATAACTAACAAGCTTTCCTCCCCCAGGCCAGATCTGCTGGAAACCTCACCGCTTAATCCTAAACTGGAATTGATTGTTGCTGTATCAGCTTCTCGCAACCCTGAAACTGGCAAGAGACAAGTGGGCATTATAGTGGTCATTGTTCATGATGTTGTTACATTCATGATGTGGTTCCTTAATATCATATTATTCTAACTGAAGTTTGTAAATTTTGTGGAAGGCAAAACCTTATCCATTTACATAGACAGTGGGAATTTGGAGACAAAAATGTTTTTTTTTTAAATTATTATTAGTTCTGATAACCACACTGCCCACAACTCTTTGGCTTCACAGTTGCGTGATGCTATCTACTTCCAAAACAGGTTGCTGTTCATAAGTGTGGAGCTTATACTAACATGTTTGATTCTGTTTTACAGGGTAGAGGCAAAGTGAAAGCTGCTGCTAAAATACCATATAAGAATGCGTTGTCTGTTGTACATGATTCTAACACCAAACTATTTTTCAGGTTCCTAAAATCCAATAACGGGCTAATTCTGATGAGGAGCGGAGAGGCGGAAAAGCAGGTGGTGTTGTCTATGGTGGTGTGTGGTCTAGCACTGATGGTAAACAGTATCTCCCAAAGTATTTGTTCAAAATTGACCCATGGAAAGTACCATGTGTAAAAAAGGGGGGATTAGTGCATTTCTTAGTAAACATTGATTCACTAGAGCCTCTACTTCTTATGCACAAAAATGTTGTCTACAGTTTTGTAACAACACTGGCAAAGGCCAAGTGATGGGACAGGCTGCATACCCTGCTCCAAATAAATGTTCAATCACCTGTAGATGAATTTCATTTAACTATCACTCAGTGAAGACAAAATACTGCTTGGTAAATGTAGACATGTTCTCCAAATGGATTGAAGCATTTTCAACAGCCAAGATTTAGAGACTTTAGCAAAACACTGGTGAAGGAAATCATCTATTGATGGGGAATTATAGCCAGCAGTGGAGCTGGGAAAAGGGGAAAATGGCATCCAGATAAACAAGCTCACTAAGCACTGTGCTGAAACAATCGTGTCCTGGACCAAGGTGTTGCCCCTGGTGCTCATGCAAATGGGAATGAGGGAAGATCAAAACATAGACTGAGCCCATTTAAAATTCTGTTCGGAAGACCTTCAAATCTAGGAATTGAGTCAGGTAAACCCACACCATTAGACACATCCCAATGTAATGTCAAAATGCTTGATTATTGTGCAAATCTGTCTTCTGCTCTGAATATGATCTAGAAGCAGGTAAAGGCTGCCTTTCCAACACCTGTGCATGCATGCATGACATGAAACAGAAGGACGAAATGGAATAAGCAGAGGTGGACCGGATCGTCTCAAGTACAGCGGTGAAAATGACGAGCAGAGCCACGTGGATACGTGCTAGCCACTGTAGGAGAATTCCAGAGCCACAGGAACGACAGTCACAGACAAAAGATCCTGCATCAATATCAAGATATTCAAGATCCAGAATTGACTGGAGCAGATCGAATTTTCCAACCAGACTCACCAGGTGAAGAAATTTATTTAATCCATAAGTGTTACTGCTCCAGCCTACAGACGACGGCATGAACAACATCCTGGGAGAGACACAGGATGACATTTTTCAACATGGGTGTGAAGCAGTAACTTAAACATGTATTTAATGTAATTGTTCTTTTTTTGTCACGTTAACACTTTGTTTTATACGCTAGTGTTTGCCAACTTTATTAATTTGATTGTCATAAAACGACAAAAAGGAGGGAATGTAAAGGAAAATGTTAATTATTACATAACAAAGAACGCATTGCTTGCAATTAAGTGACCTACAAATGCTGTTGCTCACAGTTTTACGGCTTGCAGATGTTGTAGTAGTTGTCTTCAAACAGTTCCTGTTTCCCACCTAAGTAACATCTGTCAACGTGTGAACTCTCACACTGTCCCACAAGGACATTTGTCTCTATATATATAAGGGGATCATTCCCATTCTCTGGATCGCACTGCTAAGGTTTCTACATGAAGGCTTGCCAGCGTGATCCTTATCTGCAGATAAGAATAAACCTCTTTTTCTACTTATAATCTTATAATCTTCTACTTATAATCTTATAGTCTTCCAGGTATTTATTAAAAGGGTTTTTTCCGCCACATAGTATTTCACAATAGCCTGCTTGAATGTTAATTGCAACTTTTCTTGTCTCCCCACCTTGTTTTGCTCTGACCTGTTTTGTGACTTCATTGTCATTGTGAACCCATCTGATTTCAATTATGCGTGTTGACTGTCTTGCTTGACCCTTTGTTGTAAATTGGGTTTGTGGTTCCTCTTCACCTTTATCTTTTTCCTTTCTGAGTTTAAGTTTCTCCCTTAGCTTTTCAAAAAGACCTAACTTTCGTTTTGTAGAGGGCGTCTGGTGCCCACAAAAATTAAACAGAGCAATCCTGTCTCCATATGACGGGAGGTAATTGGCCAGTTTTGCATCTTCCATTAGCATGACGACATCTCTGTCAATCTGTAAAAAGTTAAGAAAAATGTGTATTAAAAATTGTGACTAATAAGAATTATTCAATAATTCATTGTCTGTTTCACCACCACTTTATTCACCCCAGACAGGTCGCCAGTCCATCTCAGGGCAGACACACACATACACAGTGGTGGAAAAACCTTTAATAAAATACTTTAAAGACTGGATTGTGAGTGTAAAGAGTTTCAATCTTGTCTGCAGAGAAGGATCACATAGACAGAGTCTCACACAGAGGCTCTGTGAATGCGATAACAACTGATAAAATAGATGTCTTTTTATACTGTTGTTGGTGACCTTGTAGGACAGTGGAAGATTCCACTGTTAACAAAGGAAAGGGTCCAAATCAGCTAGAACTGATTTTTGGACATCATATAATGCAGTTGACGCACATGTTACACCATGTACACATCAAGTAACATTGTATTGTAGCAGTATTCTTGGAGCATGACTACAGGCAAAAATTCCCTGTATGTACAATTTAGTAGTAACTGATTGTGTATTAATACTTCTAGTGTAAATTAATATTTTTCTGTCACACACACACACACACATACTCTTTTTGGGTTCCTAAGTAAAGGTTATAGTTCTATATAGAACCATGACCACACAAAGAACCATGTGCATGATTAAATGGTATCTCGCATGAAGAAGTTTTTTTTTTCAGATGGAAAATACATTTGAAAATAGCACCAAAAAGCATTCTGCTATCATTACAACGTCAAGCTTGTACCAGTAGAGCAACTCTTTTTGTGCATTATTAAACCATTTTGGTTTTATGTTACAGGTTTGTACGATTATATGCATCTCTAAACCTTATAAATACTGATCCAATATTATTATAAACAAAACACTACCTTTTGCTCTTCCATCATGAATTGCATCTTCTGAGACACCTCTATCCCTCAAGAAGGTTAATAAATTTGATAGTTTCTCTGCCATTGTGGAACTGCAGAATAAAATACAAATACATGTTGGCAGCAAGAAACCTCACAAAATCTTGGATTAATAAAACCACTGAAAAAAGTTTTTTAAAGGGGAGTTTAAAACAGCATGAACAAGGCTTAATGTAGCTAAAAATACTGTAATAAACTTTGGATGTAACAAGGTAGCGTAAATGCTGCCACCACCTTTGTTATCCCGGTAAGGTCCGGATCAGAGGCTGGAACCACCACACACACACAACGGAGATAAGTTACTCAGTTCATCTTTATTAACCACTCAATCACAAGGAAAAGAGGTTCAGGTAGATCGGACAAGTACTTTCCAGGAGCCAGCCAAGCTAACCCACCCGTATAACTCACTGCACGCTAAAAAACACATCCACGGCACTCAAGGAGTTAATAAATATTCACTATAGAAAACCACCACTACAAAATTCATTTACAGGGAAACCTGAAACACCAACGGGTCTTCTAACTTACCCCCGGACCTACTCACCAACCGACCTACCTCCCCTATTATTATTTAATTATTAAAATACACATAACACACACACTAAAGACAATATAAAAACGTTAACTTAACTCGCCCACCGGCGAGACCCTCCCGGGGCCGGGGTCTGAGCTTGTGGCGTTGTCCATTGATTGGGAATCATACAGGTTAGACTCTCGTTCACCAGCTTCCCTTTCGAGGTCTGTGGTTGTAGCGTTGTCCGTTGTGTAGGAATCACACAGGTTGGACTCTGAATAATAAGCGGAGGAACTCCTAACCCCCAGCCTATCTTTCTACAGGAGGCAGCTGTGCCTCCCCTCCTCACACAGGAACAGCTAAACCACCTAGCTAACTATCTTCATCGCTGGCTGTTCTAACAACAGCGAACGACACCCTCCCGAAACAGTACCGAACTTCTCCAGCCGCCCTCGCTCCAATCAGAAGCCCCACCTCCACACTCACTACAATACTAAAACAACTATCTAGAAACACCAAATTTCTCTCACTTATTACTGGTCATAAGTGATCCCAACTGCTGAAATGAGGACTTGAGGTGCAAAAAGAAAAAAAAATACTGTTGTCTTTAAACAACAAAAAACCCTAAATAATTAAAACATAAACAGCAGTAGAAAGTACTTATGATCAGCCATAATTTAAAGAAGTTTAGTTGGGTCGTTGTTTTAGTACGAGCAACGTTAAGCTTTGTTTACATTTACGTTACTTTCTCTCTCTCTCTCTTCGTGACAATTTAAGCTGATAATACCTGCTCAGGTATGGCGTATAGGGTGACGTTTCACTCAGATAAACGTGTGAGGCTTAATTACAGCCTCACATTAAGTTCATTACAGTAAACCAACTCTAATTATAAACTTACGATTTTGCCTGTGTTATGTATTATGTCCAAAATATGACCCTTATAATATAACCATGTAAGACTGACCAGGGTACCGGTAGTGTTGCCACCAGTACAAAATCTGGGCATTGCATTAGCCGACTATAACATTAATAGAACATCAAAAAGTACCCGTTTCAAAACGTACATCTTGACTGATGGTAAATACAGCAGTCCTCGTCACAACTCGTAGGTGATACCTCACAAAAACTAGGATGCTTGCTTGCATCCACGCTTCTCTGAACTGACAAGCCTATGACGGCTGCACACCCTTTGGCCATATTATTTCGACTTTAATCTCAAAATCACTACGACATTAATCTCGATATTATTTCGACTTTAATCTAGAAATCGAAATTTATACCACTTTATTCTTAAAATCCAAAAATTTTTGCGTTTAAACAATGCGTTTAAAGCATCAGACAAAATTAAAAAAGCCCTTTAAGCTCTGGTTCTGTAGTGTGTTTTAAAACATTTTGAAATGTTCGTATATAGTGACATATGTCAAAATGCATTTAAGCATCAGACAAGCTAAGTGAATTAAACTCTGAATTGTTTAAGTGTTTCTGTAAATTCTTTTTACTTTGATGATAGTGACATAAAAAAACATTTTAAGCGTAAGACAAACCGATTGGCACAGTGGAGTGTTTAAGTGTTTATGTACATTCGTAATATTTTGAGTTTTTCGTTGGTGACATATCAAAATGCATTTCAGATTCAGACAAGCTCACGGAAGCGCATAAAAAATGCCTAAGACTTTTTTTAAAGTGACTTCACAATATCTATTTTCAGCGTCAGAAAAGCTCAACAAATCTCGTTTTTCAGTGTTTTAAAGTGACAAATCAAAATGCATATTCAGAATCAGACAAGTGTGGAAAATAGTTTTAAGCACAGTTTTTGAGTCGTTTAATGTTTTTTTTTTACAATCATAATACTTTGTTGATGATGACATTCAACATTGTATTTTCAGAATCAGACAACCTCAAAAAAGAGTTTCATGCACAGTTCTGGAGAGGTTAACTGTTTTTGTACATTCCAATGCTATTATTAATAATGAAATTTACAATGCTTTTTTCATCATCAGACTAACTCAGAAAAGCATCAGACAAGCTCTAAAAAGTTTAATGCACAGTTCTGTTGTGGTTTAGTGTTTTTGTATATTTTTATTACTTTGTTCATTGTAACATTTCAACATGCATTTTCATAATCAGACAACCTCAAAAAAGCGTTTCATGCACAGTTCTGGAGAGTTTAATTGCTAGGCAACATGAGGGCGAACGTAACATTCACTTTTTCTTTTCAGTGGCGTATTAATATGGAATGATGTGAGGTGGTCATAGGTGTGCGTTTATCGGGGATTTTACAACGGCTTCGAACGCGGCTCAGCTAATCAGATTTTAGGACCTGAACTATCCGTTTTATAAAAGCTTTGTAAGCACAGTTCTGTAGTGTTTTAGTGTTTTGAAACATTTTGAAATGTTCGTATAGTGACATGTCAAAATGGATTTCAGTATCGGACAAGCTTATAGAATTAACTTATGTAGTGTTTCACTGTTTTTTTTTTGTTTCAGTGTTTATGTACATTTCTAATACATTGGTGATAGTGACATTAAATAGCGTCAGCCAAGCCCAAATACGTGCGTTTAGCACAGTTTCGAAGTGGTTTTAATGTTCTTGCATAATTTTATTACTTTATAACATTACAACGTGCATTTTCAGAATCAGACAACCTCAAAAAAGCTTTTCATGCACAGTTCTGGAGAGGTTAATTGTTTTTGTACATTCCAATGCCATTATTAATATTTACAAATAATTTCAAATAATTGCACATAGGAAAAATATTGCACATTGTTGTAATTTCACATGGGGAAACAGTTGCACATAGTTATGAATAATTAATTTAAAGTGTGTGTGTGATCTGCCTGGAGCAGTGCTGGTTGTACAGTCTTACAGCAGCAGGAAGGAAGGACCTGTGATACCGCTCTTTCCCACATTTGGGGTGAAGCAGCCTGTCACTGAAGGAGCTACCCAGTGCTGCCAGAGTCTCATGCATGGGGTGGGAGTCGTTCTCCAGCATGGATGCCAGCTTGGCTAACATCCTCCTGTCTCCCACCACCTGCACTGGGTCTAAGGGGCTCCCCAGGACAGAGCTGGCCCTCTTAATGAGTTTGTCTAGTCTCTTCCTGTCCGTTGTAGAAATGCTGCTGCCCCAGCATACCACTCCATAAAAGATGGCTGATGCCACCACTGTGTCAAAGAAAGTCCTCAGGAGTGCCCCCCGCACTCCAAATGACCTCAGTCGCCTAAGCAGGTAGAGTCTGCTCTGACTTTTTTATAAAGTGCAGTAGTGTTAACTGATGAACACCCAGGTACTTATAAGAGTCCACTCTCTCAATGTCCATTCCCTGGATGTTCACTGATGGCAAGTTGGGTCTGCACCTGCGGAAATCCACCACCAGTTCTTTGGTCTTCCCCACGTTTAACTGGAGGTGGTTCTGCAGACACCAGTCCACGAAGTCATGGATCAGTTCTCTGTACTTGCTGTCCTCGTCATTATTTATGAGTCCGACAATCGCTGAGTCATCAGAGAATTTCTGGAGGTGACAGTCCGGTGAGCTGTATATGAAGTCAGCCGTGTACAGGGTGAAGAGGAACGGTGCTAGGACCGTTCCCTGAGGGGCCCCTGTGCTGCTGACCACCATATCAGACACACAGTCCCGTGCCCTTACATACTGTGGTCGGTTGGTGAGGTAATCCAGTTGGACAGGTGACTGTCCACTCCAACATGTTCCAGTTTGTCCCGGCCGTATGGTGTTAAAAGCACTGGAGAAATCGAAGAAGGTGATTCTCACAGTGCTCCCAGGTTTCTCCAGGTGAGAAAGAGCTCTGTGTAACAGGTAGATGATGGCATCATCCACCCAGACGCCAGGCTGGTAGGCAAACTGAAGAGGGTCCATGGATGGGCTCACCAGAGGGCGGAGATGGGTAAGGACCAGCCTCTCCAGTGATTTCATCAAATGTGAAGTCAGTGCCACCGGCCTGTAGCTGTTGAGATCCTTTGGGTGCTGCGTTTTCGGTTAGGTACCACACAAGATGTTTTCCACAGCTGTGGTACTCTTCCCAGCTTCAGACTCCAGTTGATCATGTACTCGACTACCCCACACAGCTGATCTGCACAGGAATTGAGGAGTCTGGCACTAATGCCATCTGGACCCGCAGCTTTCTTCACCTTGATTTTCTTCAGCTCATTCCTCACCTGGGCTGTTGTGAAGGACAGATTGGAGCATGGGGGCTGGGTGTTGGAGTGTGTGAGTGAAGTTAAAGTTGTCAGCAGATGATCCAGTGGGGGGTGGTTGTGATAATGGCATGAGTGTGAGAGACGGGGGAGGGCAGCATGTTGGTGGTGCCACAGAAGGGGGGTTCAGCCTGTGTAGGGGGAAGGACAGGTGAGTGATCAAATCTGTTGAAGAACAAATTGAGGTCGTTCACCACCTGGGAGTCGGGCTTCTTGTGGCCAGAGATGGTTTTAAGGCCTTTCCAAACTCCACTGACATCGTTCTGCTGAAGTTGTTCTTCCAGCTTCCTCCTGTAGCCAGCTTTCCCCTCCCTGATCTTCCTTCTCAGTTCTCTCTGCATAGCTTTCAGCTCATCCTTATCGCCCGATCTGAAGGCCCTCTTTTTCTTTTTCAGGAGAGCCTTTATGTCAGGATTTATCCACGGCTTATTGTTGGAGAAACACTGAACAGTCCTGGTAGGAACGGTGTTCTCCACACAGAAGTTGACATAATCCGTAATGCAATGAGTGAGACGGTCAATGTCCTCCCCATTAGGGTCACATAGTTCTTCCCACTTGTTGTTTCAAAACAGTCCTTCAGAGCCTCTTCAGTCTCCTTAGACCATTTCTTCACTGTGCGGGTGACTGCTGGTTCTCTGTGCACAAGGGGTTTGTACACAGGCAGAAGATGAACCAGATTGTGATCAGATCTTTCAAGGGGAGGGAGAGGTGATGAGTTATAAGCCTCTTTTGTGTTGGCATGAAACAGGTCCAGTATTTTATTGTCTCTGGTGTGGCAGGTTACATATTGTGTGAAGGTGGACAGAGTGGAGGATGGAGAAACATGATTAAAGTCTCCTGAGATGATGAATAGTGGCTGTGGTTTATTGAAGATGAATCTCTTGACACAATCATCTTCTGAACAAGATTGTTTTTGTTCTTCCAGAACAGCTTACCTTCTGGCCTTGGTTCTTGTAAAGAAACATGACACCATGCTCATCCACACATTTTTATTTATGTAGCATATTTTAAAATGTTTACAAAGTTTACAAGGAAGAATGAAAAATAAATCAAAGTGTAATAGTGATAGAGTGTTATTAAAAACAGTTAAGATATAAAATATTACAGCAATTCAGATTGCTTTATATTAATAAAATTGAAAGACAAGAACCATCAGAGGTTCTAGAAAAACATCAAGATAAAAAGATCTGTTACATTAAAGAAATATCAGGTAGCCTACTTGAGTCTTTTCATGATATGGAATGATAATTATAAAATATGTTGCAATTTGTACGAAAATAAACTGTCATGCTACTAGAAAGCATGATAGTATTTAGCAAATATCAGGTCTTTTTTTTATTTTTATTTTTTATTATTTTTATTATTTTAAACAACATAACATACAGAACAATAAAAAAAGAATACAAATTCTCGTGGAGGATGTCATACCTATAAATTACAATCTAGGGGGTGCAAAATAATAATAATAAAAAAGAAAATAAGATTAAAAAAAAAAACAGAGGAACAAGCCATACAATAATACAATGAGAAACTTAAAACAGTAAAATATCAGGTCTTTAAGACAAATAAACTGAGATTTAGAATGAAACGAAACAACCGCCAGAGGATTCAGCGGAGCTTCTAGCCAATGAGGATTAAGCTCTGTCGTCATCAAGCCGTCTCACAGGCAGCGCAGCCCGTGGAGAGCAACTGCAGGGACTGGTTCCGCCGCCTGCAGCCGCCCCGCTCTCGCGAGATTATAACCAGTCTGTCATCGTGACGCGCCGGTGGCGCCGACGCAAGTCGGACAAAAAAAACTAACCGGCATGCACCGTACCGAGCCAGGCGGCGATCGGTCTGCGCAGCGCCGGGTTAAGTCGAACAAGCCTAATAGGAGCGTGGCTCCGCACGGGATCTCCAGACACAGTCGTAAACAGCGAAAATAGTAGTGTAAAAACCAAAACAAGCACCAGTTTGGTGTCCATTGTGCATAAAAACAAGTACAACACTTAGCTAACAAAGAGTAAAACTTAAGTACTTACAAGTAAGGAAAAAAAATAAGAAAAAACTCAAACATGTTGCAACAGGCAGCCACCTCCGCGGCGCCTTCCGGAAGTACGTATATCAAAACAAAGTTTTGGAGTTGGTGTTTTTTTTAAAACATGCCTAATACTTTGTTAACAGTGACTTCACAAAATCTATTTTCGACGTCAGAAAAGCTTAACGAATCTCGTTTAGCCCAGTTCTGTAGTGTTTCAGTCTTTTTTTACATTCCTCCAAAACTTTTAAAACGTTTTAAAGCGCTTCTGTGAGCTTGTCTGATACTGAAATGCAATTTGATATGTCACTATGAACGAAAAACTCACAATGTTCAAATACAGTAAAACATTTTAGACCAAAATATGAGAGAAAAAACACCGGAGAACCATACTCAATTGCTTGTCTGATGATGAAAAAAGCATTGTAAATGTCATTATCAATAAAGTCATTGGAATGTACAAAAACAATGAACCTGTCCAGAACTGTGCATAAAACGCTTTTTGAGGTTGTCTGATTCTGAAAAGACATGCTGTAATGTTACAACGAACAAAGTAATAAAAATATACAAAAACACTAAACCACTACAGAACTGGGGTGCGTTTCCCAAAACGTCCGTAACACTAAGTACTTTGTAACCTCGTACTTACAAACATTCTTAAATTTACGAGTGTTTCCCGAAACCCTTCGTAACTAATGTAGTACTTAAAATCGTTCGTATATTACGAGTAGTCTAACCCATTCGTAACTCACTAAGTACTCCTTAACTTGAACTTTACGTGCACAAAAACGTAAAATTCTGTAAATTCAGCCAATTTGCCTTTAAAAAAGCTCACAGACGCACAAGTTCTATACACAGCAACATCACCTTTATAAAAAATATTAACTATCATGAAATATATATATTGAATTGAATTAACTTTATACTTGAATTATGCTTACCTAATATACACACACACACACACACACACACACACACAGATCAGCCATAACATTAAAACCACCTCCTTGTTTCTACACTCACTGTCTATTTTATAAGCTCCACTTACCATGTAGAAGCACTTTGTAGTTCTACAATTACTGACTGTAGTCCATCTGTTTCTCTGCATGCTTTGTTAGCTCCTTTCACCCTGTTCTTCAAAGGTCTGGAACCCCACAGGACCACCACAGAGCAGATATTATTTAGGTGGTGGATCATTCTCAGCACTGCAGTGACACTGACATGGTGGTGGTGTGTTAGTATATGTTGTGCTGGTATGAGTGGATCAAACACAGCAGCGCTGCTGGAGTTTTTAAATACCATGTCCTCACTGTCCACTCTATTAGAAACTCCTACCTAGTTGGTCCACCTTGTAGTCAGAGACGATCGCTCATCTATTGCTGCTGTTTGAGTCGGTCATCTTCTAGACCTTCACAAGTGGTCACAGGATGCTGCCCACGGGGCGCTGTTGGCTGGATATATTTTTGGTTGGTGGACTATTCTCCGTCCAGCAGTGACAGTGAGGTGTTTAAAAACCCCATCAGCGCTGCTGTGTCTGATCCACTCATATCAGCACAACACACACTAACTGGTTTTAATGTTATGGCTGCTCAGTATATAAATAATGCAGGTCATTCATTCTAATTTGACTATAAAATATGCAATGTTGTATTTCAATGTTTAAATCATTTTATTCACTTATAAAAAGTACATGAGATCATTTGTTAATGTACACATCTAAATGAAATAAATTAAATGCTTGTTCAGAGGGCAGTATAACTGGCAAAGAAACTGGCCATTTGACTGGACTGTGCAGAGGAAGGCCCAGGAGATGACCCAGGACTGCTGTAAAGTGAAGGTTGCACAGGGGATGTAAGCAGAGGTGGGAAGATGAGAACTTTAAACATACATCTACTCCCCTAGATATCCCTTCAGTGGCTGTTGGGCCTAGTATTCTCAGTGTTGCTTCCTCTTGCACAGTAAGGCCTGATGCAGATAGCTGACATACACCAGTCTTGGCCCTCTCTTTCCTAAATTGTGCCCCCGTTTGCGCTATAGGCTCGCCATGCTTCTGAATTGATGCATGAAAAGTTAATTGTGCGCCCATTTATAGGCTTGATATGCAACAGATAGCGATTGCAAATGTAATGTTTTTATACCACTAATTTAAAGATCTATTGGTTAGTAGTTTATAAAAAAAATGTTTTCTTAATGAATTATTTGCTTTTTGTGAGGTAATAATGAGAAATTGTATGATAATCGGTGATTCAGTTTTCGGCTGGCGGTGCCTTTTCAGAGGCGGAGCAAACAAAGAACTACTTACACCTTGTTTGTAGTTTCGGAGACTTGCGAGGGCTTTTGGGAAACACTCGCAAAATTGGCGTTCGTCATTCTTAAAGTTGTTCGTAAATCGATCAATCGAGATCAATCGTTATCGGGAAACGCACCCCTGAGCATTAAACGCTTCATAGAGCTTGTCTGATGCTTTTCTGAGCTTGTCTGATAATGAAAAAGACAATGATACAATACAGAAATGTGCTCAAAGCGCTTCTGACGCTAAAAATAATACATTTAACAAAATTTTGGAAAAAACACTTTAGAAGTGTTCTTAATGCTCTTCCTTGAGCTTATCTGACTGAAAAGGCATTATTCAATTACAATATCATCAACGTAATAGGAATGTAAAAAAAGACTAAAACACTACAGAACTGGGCTAAACGAGATTCGTTGAGTTTTTCTGACGTTGAAAATAGATTTTGTGAAGACACTTTTAACAAAATATTAAGCATGTAGAAAAAACACTAACTCCAAAACTTTGTTTTAAAGCACTTCTTTGAGCTTGTCTGATCATGAAATTCATTTTGATATGACACTATGAACGAAAAACTCACAATGTTCAAAAACAGTAAAACACCCGAGAACCATGCTCAAATCGCTTGTGTGATGCTTTTATGAGTTGTCTGATGATGAAAAAAGCATTGTAAATTTCATTATTTATTATGTCATTCGAATGTACAAAAACAATTAAACTCTTCAGAAATGTGCATGAAACTCCTTTTTGATGTTGTGTGATTCTGAAAATGCATGTTGTAATGTTACAATGAACAAAGTAATAAAATTATACAAGAACACTAAAACCACTCCGGAACTGCGCTAAATGCAGGTGTTTGGGCTTGGCAGAGGCTATTTAATGTCACTATCACCAAAGTATAAGAACTGTACAAAACACTGAAACACTCCAGCACTGTGCCAATCGGTTTGTCTGACGCTGAAAATGCTCCCTTTAATGTCACTATCATCAAAGTAAAATGAATGTAAAAAAAAAACACTGAAAAACTACAGAAGTAAATTCTATAAGCTTGTCTGATACTGAAATGCATTTTGACATTTCACTATATACGAACATTTTAAAATGTTTTAAAACATTTAAATCTGTGCTCAAAGGGCTTTTATAATCTCGTTAGATGCATTAAATGCATTGTTGAATGTCATTATCAACAAAGTATTATGATTGTAAAAAAAACACGAAACGACTCCAAAACTGTGCTTAAAACTATTCTCTAAACTTGTCTGATGCTGAATATGCATTTTGATTTGTCACTATAAACGAAAAAATAAATATCTTCAAAAACAATGATACACTGCAGAACTGTGCTCAAAGCACTTCTTTGAGCTCGACTGACGCTGAAAATGATATGACATTTAAACAAGTTTTAGAAAAAACACTTCAGAAGTGTTCTTACTGCTCTTCCTTGAGCTTGTCTGACTGAAAAGGCAATAGCAATATCATCAACATAATAGGAATGTAAAAAAGGACTGATACAGAACTGGGCTAAACGAGATTTGTTAAGCGTTTTTGACGTTGAAAATGGATTTTGTGTCACTTTTAACAAAGTATTAAGCATGTACAAAAACACTAACTCCAAAACTTAGTTTAAAAGCGCTTCTTTTAGCTTGTCTGATACTGACATGTCTGACATGTCCCTATGAATGAAAAACTCACAATGTTCAAAAACAGTAAAACACCCCTGAACCATGCTCAAATGGCTTTTCTGAGCTTGTCTGATGATGAAAAAAGCATTGTAAATCAGTAGTCATTGGACTGTACAAAAACAATTAACCTGTCCAGAACTGTGCATTAAACGCTTTTAGAGCTTGTCTGAATGCTTTTCTAAGTTTGTCTAACGATGACAAAAGCATTGTAAATTTCATTATTATTAATGTCAAAGGAATATACAAAAACAATTAAACTCTCCAGAACTGTGCATAAAACGATTTTTGAGGTTGTGTGATTCTGAAAATGCATGTTGTAATGTCACAATAAACAAAGTAATAAAATTATACAAAAACACTAAAACCACTCTTGAACTAAGCTAAACGAACGTGTTTGGCCTGGCTGACGCTATTCAATGTCACTATCACCAACTTTGGTGATAAGATATGTGCATGAACATTGAAACACTCCTGCACTGTTCCAATCAGTTTGTCTGACACTGAAAATGCTCCATTTAATGTCACTATCATCAAAGTAAAAGGAATGTTCAAAACCAGTGAAACACTACAGAACTAAATTCTATAAACTTGTCTGATACTGAAATAGATTTTGACATGTCACTATACACGAACAAAATGTTTTAAAACACTAAAACACTGCTCAAATGGCTTTTTTTAATCTCGTTTAAGATTGTTAAATGTCATTTTCAACAAAATATTATAGTTGTAAAAAAAACTAAATGAATTATATGACATTTAACGAAGTTTTAGAAAAAAACACTTCAGAAGTGTTCTTAATGCTCTGCCTTGAGCTTGTCTGACTGAAAAGGCATTATTCAGTTATAATATCATCATCGTAGTAGGAATGAAAAAAAATAGACTGAAACACTACAGAACTGGGCTAAACGAGATTCGTTAAGCTTTTCTGACGTTGAGACTAGATTTTGTGAAGTCACTTTTAACAAAGTATTAAGCATGTAGAAAAAACACTAACTCCAAAACATTGTTTTCAAGCACTTCTTTGAGCTTGTCTGATACTGAAATGCATTTTGATATGTCCCTATGAACAAAAAACTCACAATGATCAAAAACAGTAAAACACCCATGCTGAAATGGCATTTCTGAGCTTGCCTGATGATGAAAAAAGCATTGTATATGTCATTATCAGTAAAGTCTAAAGCTGCGTCCGGAATCGCATACTTCCATACTCAATAGTACGCGAAATGAGTACGTGAGAGCGGTTAGTATGTCCGAATACATAGTATGCATAAAGAGAAGTACCCGGATGACCTACTTCTTTGGCAGCCATGTTTGAGTATGCAAGCGATGCACACTTGCGGTCCGCTAATGTATCCCATAATGCAACTGGAGCTGCGTAGGCGTTCGAAGCGGAAGAAGAAAGAAGAAGAAAGATGGCTGAAAACGCGAGCTGCGTCCGGAATCGCATACTTCCATACTCAATAGTACGTGAAATAAGTATGCGAGAGCGGTTAGTATGTCCGAATACATAGTATGCATAAAGAGGTACGCGAGAAGTACCCGGATGACCTACTTCTTTGGCAGCCATGTTTGAGTATGCAAGCGATGCACACTTGCGGTCCGCTAATGTATCCCATAATGCAACTGGAGCTGCGTAGGCGTTCGAAGCAGAAGAAGAAAGAAGAAGAAAGATGGCTGAAAACGCGGAGTCCTCTGTGTACAAGTGTAAGTAAGATAAACAAAAAAAATTTTTTATTATTGTGTACAACCCTAAATAACGTTATGATTAGCTTTATGTAAAACGACAGAATTGATTTTGTCTGATTTTAAAATTGTTATACACATTATCTGTGAGTTTTTAACTCAGCCAAGGTTATTGTTGTACACCCGAGAAATATAATCCGATAACGCATGTGCTAGGATTAACGTCGGTGCTGGTAGATTTACATCTTGTCATTCTGGTAGGACAATAAAAGCGATATACTACTTTTTATTCAATGTATTTAACTACATAGTGTTGTACAACTTTACATGTGTACTTAATACATGTATTTTAATACTTGCATACTTTAATACTTGCTTACTAAAATATAATATAATAATATACTATAATATGAGATATATAATATACTATAATATATATATATATATATATATATATATATATATTATGTTATATAACATATTATATTATGTATATATATATATATATATATATATATATATATATATATATATATATATATATATATATATATATATATATACTGTATATTATATAACATAATATAATGCATTAATATATGGGCCAAACTATCCTTAAACATATCTAGCTTTGGGGTTGTTGAGGCTAAATATTCATGATTGTTGTAATGTTGCTGCACAGTCACACTAGCCATCTCTTTTTAAAGTAATGTTTGATATTGCAGGGTCTGATGAAGACACAAAAAATCTTATCCGGTGGAGAGTGGCCAACCAGGCCCTCTTCACCGGAAAACGGAATGCAGCCGTTCGAGGGTTTGAGTAAGTAACTGTTTGTTTGACGTAACACAAAATTTGTGTTACATCTTATGCATAATATTAATTACAAAGGGTGGTATAAAGACAAGTTTTAGTATTTAAGTTTTGCTAACTTTTTCAAAGCATTAAAAACTTTTAATGACCAAACTTTTTTGAAGCAGTGTATGCTATATACATTAATAACTGTTATGTGCATTATATTGTAGAGCCTTTGTGTTGGAGAACAGAATGCAGGGGAAGGTGACTCCCACTTATGTGAAGAGGAAGTGGGAGAACCTCAAACAAAAATACAAAGTAAGCTTTGTTTGTTGGTAAGATCAGTAAAAATATCAGAAAATATTTGTAATACAAGTTAAGGTCCTTGTACTGTGTTTATGAATCTTGTAGGAACTTAAGTGTCCACCTACTGGGGTAAGTACAGAGGGTGGTGAAGTAACAGCAGCATCCTGGAAATGGTACGTGGATATGGATGAGGCAATAGGTGGGAGACCATCAGTTAGCCCACTGACCCTTATTTCCTCATCCGGCCAGGATGCTGCTGAAGCTTCACCATCCTCGAGAAGCATGGAAACCCCAGCCAAAAAGAGACGAGTGGAGACAGATTTTGTTGCATATCTGAGAGAGATGGAAGAAAGGGAAAATGAGAGGCAGATAGAAGCAGCAGAGAAAGAGGAGAGAAGATGGAGAGAGGCTGAGGATAGGGAGGAAAGAAGAGAAAGGGAAAGAATAGAACGAGAGGAGAAGAGGGAGCAAGAGGCGCGCGAGAGAGAGGAAAAGCGAGAGCGAGAGACACGAGAGAGAGAGGAGAGGAGAGAGCAGGAAGCAAGAATGAGGGAGCAAAGGAGAGATAGGGAGGCAAGAGAGAGAGAGGAAAGGTTTATAAAAATTTTAGAGATTCTAATAAAAAAATAAATAGTTGAAAATCAAAAAGTGTTGTAGTGTTATTGCACGTTGTGAGAAAGAAAATGTGTTGGCAATTAATGGAAATAAAGGATTTTCTTTTTAATTTAACATTAATTAAAAATAGAAAAAGTGGTAAAATTGGAAATTGTAATTAAAAAAATATTCAAGAAATGAAAAATTTTGCTAAGAAAGTTTTACTTTTAAATAATGCATAAACTGTAAATGTAAATAGACAATCAAGAACTGTACAACTAAACGTAAAAACAAACAACATGAACCTATTAACAAAACATTTTTCTAAACATAGTCATGCTCATAAAGAGCTGGTATGCGGTGCTGTGGTGCTGAGACAGCTGCAGCTAGACGCTTTCTTGCATCTTCACCTGACGTAATGTCATTTATTACAGGCTCTGGTTGGTCAACATGTACCTCTGTTAATTCTGGCTCAATGTCTCCATGAGCGATACAGAGGTTGTGGAGCACCGCACAGCATGCAACAACCTCCGGGGCGAAGACAGGGCTCACCTCAAGGGCTTTAAAGAAAATGGAACGCCAACCTGTCTTCATCATTCCAAAAGCCCTTTCCACCACATTCCTGGCCTTGGACAGTTTGCTGTTAAAACGAGCCTGTACAGGGTTCTGCACAGGCTCTCGATAGGGGGTCAGGAGCCGGATGGGCGTGTTAATGCAGGGATAACCCCCATCCCCAAGAACGTATAGGCTGTTCTTTAGTACCCTTGCATCATGAACCGACCCAGGGTAACCAACAAAAATGTCTCTGAACTTCCCCAGGTGGTCACAGATGGCTTGAAGCTGAATTGAGTGGAACAGCTTCCTGTTTAGGTAGCACTGTGCGTTGGCAGAAGGGGGTTTTATACGAATGTGGCACCCATCAATAGCACCAACTGCCACTTTAAAACATTCGGATCCGGCCAAGTGGGCAAACCCAGCTCCTACACACTCTAGTTCATCACCAGTTGGTAGGGTGATGATCCTCCTGACTAGCCCTCTGACAGCCCTACTCATTCTGTGTACAATGTCGTGCACAGACGATTTGGGTATGGCAAAGGCTCATGACACAACACGATAAGATGCTGCATGTGCCAGCCAATAGAGGAACACCAACACTTCAATGTCCCTGCTCCACCCATGATCAGCTTCAGTTTTTAATGAAGTGATGAGTGAGGCGATGGTGTCCCGGGAGAGACGAAGGTCAGCCCTGAGGTCTGCACCACTAAAATACAGCTGCAAGATAGGCACAGCTGTGTTCAGGTTGCAGTACGATCTCGGGTTCACATGCTGTAAAATAAATGTACATAGTTTAGTTTTTGTTCTTACTGGTTTTGCATTGTTTTATTTATTATTATTATCATTATTATTATTGTTATTATAATTGTTTTTATGTTAACTATCTAAAATAAAATCAATGTGTGTTGAACTTCAATCTTCACTCATAAGTTTTTTGTCCTTTTTCGAAAAATTATTCTACCATAATTATTAAGAAGAAGAACCTTTATTGTCATTATACTTGCATACAACGAAATTTAGTTAGACACTCTCCGAAAGATAAAAAGAAGAAGCAAAGTATTTACATAAGCATATGGTTATTTAAAAAGAGGCAAACATATTTACATAAGCATATGGATATTTACACAATAACCAGTACAATCTAAAGTATGGATTTCAAGATAAATAATAAAATAAAATATGGGTGAATATGTAAAGTGACTGTGCTGTGTGGAGATACCAGTTCAGTTTCAGAAATGATTTATGTTGAGTGAGAGAATGGTTGTATGAAGATGTGCAAATACGCAATGTTCAAGTTCACAGTCTATGAGGTGTTGGGAGGGGTGATGGAGGCCACAGCTCTTGGAAAAAAGCTGTTTCTCAGTCTGTTCGTGTGTGCACGAATAGCTCTGTACCGCCTCCCAGATGGTAGCAGGGAGAACAGATAGTTCCCAGGGTGTGTTGCATCCTTACTGATGCTGTCGGCCTTGTTCTGTAAACGGCTGTTGTAAACACTGTCCAAGTTGGGGAGTTCGGTCCCGATTATACGTTCCGCCGCTCTGACCACCCGATGTAGGTCCTTCCTCTCTGAGGCTGTGCAGCTGGAGTACCACACAGTCATACAGTTGGATAGGACGCTCTCGATGGTGCTGCGGTAGAAGTTCATGTGTCAGATCTATCATTTTGTCATGTTTTTTTATTGTATTAGTCTAATCATGGTAACTAATCATGGTAATGTTACTGTTGCTAAAAAGGTTAGTAGTACTTACATTATTTCTGAGGTAAAAAATCTATAATTTTCTTAGTTCTCTTCTGCGATTTACTGCTCTCTGCCGTCTCAGTGTGGAGTCGGGATACATGACTATGGATTAATCTGTAAGTGGCGCAAAAAGACAAGATAAATACTGTTAGAATAATTAAAATTGGACACCCCACCAATTAGCAAAGTGAAGGATGTAGCAAAGTAAAACAGTGAGTTCCAATTAAGTTGGTGCAAGGTCGGTGTGAATAGCTACAGGTAGGGAGTGAACAGATAATTGGTAGCACACAGCTCCATAGAAGAACTCCCTAAATACCTTATACCGATAAGGCCGGTTCGGTGCCTCGGACAAGGTCAATGGCGCTGAGAAAGCAACATCTGAAAGAATTAATTAGGACTGGTTTGAACAGACCATGAGAACAAAGAACTCAGAAGGTGTGGGCAAAATTATAAAAGCACGTTGAACCCTGCGCTCGGGGTCTGTATCTCTCTGACTTGCATTGATTATTCTCTGAAAGCAGAAGTACAGAGGCCTGAGGAGAACCAAACCTTTTCTAAATAAATTTTGTTAGACTTGAGAACTTGGCTAGTTGATCATTTGTCACCCAAAACTCGATTTATCGGTTAATACCCAAAATATTAGCGAGTGGCGCTTGAAATGAGCATGCGGTCTGTAACTATGGTGATATTACGTCATCACGTCCTCACGTCATCACTTGACATTGGTAAGATGGCGGACGTAGTACGTACGGGTATTGTGTGCATACTGCGTACTTACGTACTGAAAGTACGTACATCTTTACCGGCCGAGTAGTGCATACTTCCTCCAATCTGGTACGTACTCAGTAAGTATGCGATTCCGGACGCAGCTATTGTGTTGTGTTCATTATTCATATAATTGCTTCAGTGTACCGATAGATGGCACTGTTGTAGTGGAGTAACTGTGATATGTGTAGGAAAAAAGAAAAAGTGAATAAGAGATGATGGCTGCTGCATAGTGTATGATGTGATGTTGTAGACGAGACTGTGTTTATTGATATTTGTTTGCCTTCTCAGTAAACTGTTCTTTGAGACTTCGGTGTAGCCTTTTTCATTCATAAGTCAATACCACATTTTGGCGACGAGTGGACCTACATATTTTTTTACTGAGTCAGCATGTCGGCAAACGTGCCTCCGCCTCTCCTGTTTTTGCCTTGCCCGGGAGACCCACAGATGCCTTTCGATACGTGGATGCGGATTTTCAACAACTATTTGGTGGCGATTAATGCAACCGGAAATGCGTGGCCTGATGTTCGCAAGAAAGCGACGCTACTTCATTGCCTCGGGGCCGAAGGTCAACGAATTTTCTACACATTGCCAGATACAGGTGACACCTTTTCCTCTGCTGTTGCTGCATTAAAGAAACAATTTACACCCAAAATTAATGTTGTTGTGGAAAGGCACACTTTCAGAAAACGAAGTCAAGCATCTCATGAGACTATTGCACAGTATATGGCTGCACTGCGTGACCTTGCTTCAAACTGTGGATTTGATGATAAAACAGATGAAATGATCCGTGACCAGCTAGTTGAGCACGTGGCTAACCCAAGCATCAGAGAGAGACTTTTGCTTGAACCAGATCTGACACTGGACAAAGCAGTTACATTTGCAATACAAGTAGAATCTGCTGTTCAACAAGCCAAAGCAATTTCAACAGATGGTAGGATCTCAGTACAGGCTGTTCAGCCCCGTCCACAGGACTCTAAAAAGAAGTACAAACGGTACACCCGTGGGGATAAATCCTCCAAAGCTTCTGCTTCCTCCTCTCGTACCTGTTTCAGGTGTGGCTCTGACAAACATCTGGCCAACTTCCCTCAGTGTCCTGCTGCCAAGGTAACCTGTAAGACTTGTCATAAAGTTGGACATTTTGCTTGTGTTTGTCGCTCATCTAAGACCACTGATGTGGGTGAGATACAGCTACCTTAACTGACTGTGCTATACTTAAAAGACCCTTACCATGCACCAGAGACACTTAAGTGTAAAATGTACCTGCTTCCCTTCCCTCTGAACATGACTTAGTAGTGGATACTGGCTCTGCAGTGTCTATTTTGCCACATCACATATATGCTCAGTACTTTAATAGTTCACCACTGCTTCCACCTGTTAATCGTTTAGTGACTTACACAGGAAAAATAATTCCAGTACTTGGCTGTCTGCAAGTCCAAGCTAGTAGAGGTGTTTCAACTGCCACAGTTACATTTTTTGTAGTAAAGAAGGGCACCCCTCTCCTAGGAAGAGATCTACTGGAATCATTAAATATTTGCATCAAAGGCAATACAGTCCTTCCTCCACCTGCTTCTCCTTCCACTGCTCCACCTGCTCCTGTGTTGACTACCGACGCTACTCCTGCTTCCTGCATTCCCGCTGCTCCTGACATTGGTTGCGCACGCAACTTTGTACATAAGGTAAAAGTTGACCCTACTGTGAAACCTGTACGTCAGAAACTACGACGCCTACCATTTGCCGTGAGGGCTTCCCTCTCAGCAGAATTGGACCGCTTGCTGAAAGCTGGCGTCATTCGCCTATCGTAGTCACAGGACGGAAAACTGGAGGAATACGTATGTGTGCAGATCTTCGTGAACCAAACAAAGCTGTAGTCACAGGTTCCTACCCCTTGCCTCATATCGAAGAATTATTTGCAAGTTTACAGGGTGCTAAGATGTTTTCTACAGTCGACCTGGCTAATGCATACTACCAGCTGCCCCTCCATGAAGACAGCAAAGACCACAGCATTTATTACACATGATGGTCTTTTTAGATTCTGTAGAGTTCCCTATGGCCTTGCTTCTGCTCCTTCAGCCTTTCAAAAAATGATGGCTGACATTCTTACAGGACTCCCTGGTGTCCAAAATTATTTGGATGACCTAATTATACAGGGGTTGGACAAAATAACTGAAACACCTGTCATTTTAGTGTGGGAGGTTTCATGGCTAAATTGGACCAGTCTGGTGGCCAATCTTCATTAATTGCACATTGCACCAGTAAGAGCAGAGTGTGAAGGTTCAATTAACAGGGTAAGAGCACAGTTTTGCTCAAAATATTGCAATGCACACAACATTATGGGTGACATACCAGAGTTCAAAAGAGGACAAATTGTTAGTGCACGTCTTGCTGGCGCATCTGTGACCAAGACAGGAAGTCTTTGTGATGTATCAAGAGCCACGGTATCCAGGGTAATGTCAGCATACCACCAAGAAGGACAAACCACATCCAACAGGATTAACTGTGGACTCAAGAGGAAGCTGTCTGAAAGGGATGTTCGGGTGCTAACCCGGATTGTATCCAAAAAACATAAAACCACGGCTGCCCAAATCACGGCAGAATTAAATGTGCACCTCAACTCTCCTGTTTCCACCAGAACTGTCCGTCGGGAGCTCCACAGGGTCAATATACACGGCCGGGCTGCTATAGCCAAACCTTTGGTCACTCGTGCCAATGCCAAACGTCGGTTTCAATGGTGCAAGGAGCGCAAATCTTTGGCTGTGGACAATGTGAAACATGTATTGTTCTCTGATGAGTCCACCTTTACTGTTTTCCCCACATCCGGGAGAGTTACGGTGTGGAGAAGCCCCAAAGAAGCGTACCACCCAGACTGTTGCATGCCCAGAGTGAAGCATGGGGGTGGATCAGTGATGGTTTGGGCTGCCATATCATGGCATTCCCTTGGCCCAATACTTGTGCTAGATGGGCGCGTCACTGCCAAGGACTACCGAACCATTCTGGAGAACCATGTGCATCCAATGGCGGTGCCGTGTATCAGGATGACAATGCACCAATACACACAGCAAGACTGGTGAAAGATTGATTTGATGAACATGAAAGTGAAGTTGAACATCTCCCATGGCCTGCACAGTCACCAGATCTAAATATTATTGAGCCACTTTGGGGTGTTTTGGAGAAGCGAGTCAGGAAACGTTTTCCTCCACCAGCATCACGTAGTGACCTGGCCACTATCCTGCAAGAAGAATGGCTTAAAATCCCTCTGACCACTGTGCAGGACTTGCACATATGTCATTTCCAAGACGAATTGACGCTGTATTGGCCTCAAAAGGAGGCCCTACACCATACTAATAAATTATTGTGGTCTAAAACCAGGTGTTTCAGTTATTTTGTCCAACCCCTGTATATGGTAGCACTCCTGTTGAACATGACAAAAATCTCAGAAGTGTCCTCCAAAAGCTGAAAGAAGCGGGACTGGTGCTCAATGACAATAAATGTCACTTCAGAAAACCCTCTTTACGCTTCTTAGGTCATATCATCACTACAGATGGCATCCTGCCTGACCAAGAGCATATTGATGCTGTCCTAAAAGCTCCTTCTCCTTCTGACATTGTTGCTCTACGATCTTTCCTAGGCCTTGTCTCTTGGTACTCATAGTTTCTGCCTAACTTTGCAACAGTTGTGGCTCCTATGCGTGCATGTGCCAGTGACAAGAATACCTTCACATGGACTCCCGCAGCACAGACCAGCTTTGAGGAAATTAAGCAACTCCTTGTGGCCAGTCCTGCACTTGCCTTATTCAACCCTTCTCTACGCTCTGTCATATCTACAGATGCTAGTGATTATGGACTTGGTGCTGTCTTTGCACAAGTACAGCTTGATGGCACTGAGAAGCCCGTAGCTTTTGCTTCTCGCACACTGACTGCAACAGAACGGAAATATTCTATTGTTGAAAAAGAAGCTCTCGCCTGCATGTGGGCTGCAGAAAAATGGAGAACATACCTCTGGGGACGTCGTTTCACTCTTCGTACAGACCACCAGGCACTAACAACACTGCTCAGCACAAAAGGTATTGGTCGAGCTGGAATGCGTGTTGCTCGATGGTCTGCACGCCTGCTCTGTTTCGACTACGATGTCATCTACCGACCCGGTTCCCAGAACTACACCGCTGATTGCCTCTCACGCCTTCCATTGCCTGTGCCTCCTGATTCCACTCTAGATGCAGAACCTGAGTTGGTGGCATAGATCTCTGCTGCACTGAGCTCCCTGCCAGTGACTGATTTTGATTCTGCCTGCTCCTCTTGTCCTGAACTGGCAACCCTACGCTCACAAATGGAAAGTGGATGGCCTCCCTCCATTAAGTCGGTGAGTGAATCATTGTCTCCATACTACAAAATAAGAGATGAGCTCTCAGTCAAGGACCACTACATCCTCAGAGGCTCGAGACTCATTGCTCCACTCTCCCTGCGGCACAAACTGATTACACTAGCACATGAGAGTCACCAAGGGATTGTCCGCACAAAACAACGCCTACGAGATCTCTACTGGTGGCCAAAAATTGACACACAAGTACAGTCCTGTATAGCTTCATGTACAGTCTGCCAGTTTAATGATAAAACAGCATGCACTCGTCCTGCTCCTTTGCAACCTGTCCCATTGCCTGATGGGCCATGGAAGAAACTTGGTCTGGACCATTCGAAACAGCTGTCCCTGCCTGCAGGTATGCAATTACATTGATAGACTATTACTCCAAGTGGCCTGAACTTGCCTTTTCACGAACTGCCACCACTGGGGATGTTATAGACTTCCTGACTTCTGTTTTCAGTCGTCATGGCAACCCAGAGAACGTTGTTACAGATAATGGACCACAATTCACATCGGCAGTTTTTTCTTCATTCCTGCATGACCGAGGCATATGGCATAGCAAAACGTCTGTCTACTACCCAGCTGCTAATGGTGCTATTGAGAGGTTCCATCGTGCCCTCAGAAGTTGCATCCAAACTGCAATCCAACAGTCACAGCCGTGGAAAGAAACTGTTATGAATTGGCTTCAAGTGTATCGTGCAACACCACATGATACAACTACAATCTCACCACATGAGCTCCTGTATGGCAGAAAGATGCGTACTAAACTGGACATCCTTCCCCTGCCATCCGCCATGTCTTCTTTGGACGTTTCTGCCCGTTATGCAGTTCAGAGACAACAATACAAAATGAAGCATTATACTGATGCCAAACGTGGTGCTCACATTCCTTCTTTTCGACCAGGGGAGAGGGTAAGGATAAAGAAGCCTTACCACGTCCCTAAAGCACATCCGAGATTCACTTCCCTAGCAACTGTGAAAAAGACAGTTGGCCCAAACTCTTTATTACTGAGTGATGGGAAGACTTGGAATGCGTCTTGCCTAGCTTCCTTTCCTTGTGTGGTTGGACAAGACTGTGATGCTTCAAGATCACAGAATGGTCATACTGATCATCGCACAGCTCACAAACAACCACGTGTTAAATACAAACCCAATTGGCTTAAGGACTATGTTACACTATAAGGGTATAAATTAATTTAAAAATAACTTGATTATTGCAGTCAAAAAATGGTTAACATGGTTCAAAACATTGTTGTTAATGTTCTACAGAAATTGTGGTTTAGCTTGGGAGTAAATTTAATTCCTCATTCATATACACTGTTTACTTGTTGATGTGCCTTATGTGAAGTTACTCTATTCCTCTTGTTTTATGCTAATGGCACCTTAAGAGATGATATTACTACTGAAGGAATTTACTTTTGTGATCTGTTCTGTACTATAAGCTCTTATTTTATATGGGAGTGTAATCTTTTACAGAGAGGGGAGATGTTGTGTTCATTATTCATATAATTGCTTCAGTGTACCGATAGATGGCACTGTTGTAGTGGAGTAACTGTGATATGTGTAGGAAAAAAGAAAAAGTGAATAAGAGATGATGGCTGCTGCATAGTGTATGATGTGATGTTGTAGACGAGACTGTGTTTATTGATATTTGTTTGCCTTCTCAGTAAACTGTTCTTTGAGACTTCGGTGTAGTCTTTTTCATTCATAAGTCAATACCACACATTGGAATGTACAAAAACTATTAACCTCTCCAGAACTGTGCATTAAACGCTTTTTTGAGGTTGTCTGATTCTGAAAATGCATGTTGTAATGTTTTTAATGAACAAAGTAAAACAATATACATTAAACCACTAACAATATACACAAAATCATTACAGAATTGTGCATTAAACGCTTTTTAGAGCTTGTCTGATTCTTTTTTTTTTTTAGTTTGTCTGATGATGAAAAAAGCATTGTAAATGTCATTTTTAATAATGGCATTGGAATGTACAAAAAGAATTAAACTATCCAGAACTGTGCATAAAATGTTTTATTGAGGTTGTCTAATTCTGAAAATGCACGTTGTAAGTAAGTAAGTAATTTATTTATAAAGCACATTTACAACCAAAGTGCTGTACATGTTGAAACATAAAACACACATATAAAACACAAAGTATAAAACAGTAGAACAACAGAAACGTAGACCATGACACTCATCCAGGAAACGCTAGATGGTAGAAGTGCGTTTTTAGTCTAGATTTAAAAACAGAAAAGGAGGAAGCGGCCCTGATGTCCAAAGGTAGACTGTTCCACAACCTCGGAGCAGCAACTGCAAAGGCTCGATCACCTTTGAGCTTTGACCGTGACCGTGGCACAGCCAAGAGCAATTGATCGGATGACCTAAGAGATCTAGGAGAACAATAGAAATGGAGCAAGTCTCTTATGTAAGATGGTGCCAATCCATATAAGGACTTAAAAACAAACAGAAGAACTTTAAATTGGATCCTGTAGCTTACAGGAAGCCAATGGAGAGATGCCAGGACCGGGGTAATGTGGTCAAACTTCTTTGTACCTGTGAGCAGACGTGCTGCTGCATTTTGGACTAGCTGTAACCGAGCTAATGAAGACTTACTTATACCCATATACAAACTGTTACAGTAGTCTAGGCGACATGAAATAAGTGCATGAATTACCTTTTCCAGGTCTTGTGGTGACAAAATTGATTTGATCTTAGCAATTGATCTAAGGTGAAAAAAGCTGCTTCTAACAACAGAGTTTATTTGTTTATCGAATTTCAGGTCAGAATCAAATATTACCCCAAGATTCTTTACCTGTGATTTCACATAGTCTGACAGTTCCCCAATGTTTTCTATTAAAGGATCTGTATATTTGGGAGAGCCAAAGAGAATAACTTCTGTTTTATCCTCATTCAGTTGAGGAAAACTATTTGCTAACCAACACTTAATCTCTTTCAAACATTCCTTCAGGCGTTTAAAAGAGCACAAATCGGTTGGACGCAGGGGGAGGTACAGCTGGGTATCGTCGGCATAACAATGAAATTGAATACCATACTTCCTGATGATTTTCCCCAAAGGAAGCATATATAAAGCAAACAGTACCGGCCCCAGGATAGATCCTTGAGGAACCCCACAGCCAATGGTAGAAACAGAAGAAAAGAAATTACCGACATGTACTGAGAAGGTCCTATTGCAAAGATAAGACTTAAACCAACTCAGTGCTGCCCCCCTAAGGCCAACCACATGCTCAAGACGTTGAATGAGCAAATTGTGGTCAACAGTATCAAAAGCGGCGGTAAGGTCTAATAAGACTAAAATAGCACACTTTCCTGCATCTGCAGCAAGCAGCAGGTCATTAGTCACCTTTAGGAGGGCTGATTCTGTACTATGAAAAGGTTTAAAACCAGACTGAAAAATTTCAAAGATGTCATTTTTTGTCAAATGAGCCCACAGCTGTGAAAGCACCACTTTCTCCAATACTTTAGAAAGGAAGGGTAGTTTTGAGATTGGTCGATAATTATTAAGTATAGAGATATTAAGATTATGTTTTTTAAGTAAGGGCTGCACAGCAGCATGCTTAAAACACACAGGAACAGTACCAGAAGATAGACAGGCATTTATTATAGTCAACAGAGTAGGACCAATTGTATTAAATGTTTCCATAAGGAGGGAAGTGGGGATAATATCACCAGGAGACGTTGTGCAAAAAACCACATCTTTCAATGCATAAAGAGAGATGGGCTCAAAAAGATAGAAGCTATCCGAACACCCCAAATTTGGATGGGGGTCATTATTAGAGGGTGTTATATTTAATTTGATTGTCTCAATTTTCCCCATGAAAAACTGCAAAAAATCCTCACAAATTTTAGAGGACTCGACAGGGTAACAAATTGGTGGATTTAGAACAGAGTTAATAGTAGTGAATAAAACTCTGGGTTTGTTACTGTGCCTAGATATAATATTTGAAAAATAGCTTTCTCTAGCCAGCCTAGTAGCTTCTTGAAAAGCAAACAGGCAGCTCTTTAAAATCTCAAAAGATATCTGAAGCCTGTCTTTCTTCCATTTCCGCTCTGCTTTCCGACACTCTTTTCTAAGGATGTGGATATTATCATTTACCCATGGCTGATTGGGTTTACCCTTAGCCCGCCTGGTTGTGAAGGGAGCCACAGAGTCATGGATTGATGAGCAGGTGGAGTTAAACATGGTGACCAATTCATCAGCAGTTGAATTAGATAAAGGAGGCACATTGCACTCTAGAGGGGACATCTTAAGAAAAGATTCTGAAAAAATGCTTGCTGTAGCAGAGTTTATAGGCCGATAACGACAGCTTGTAGCTCTGGTGCTGGTGGCTTGCATTGGCAATGTGATATTAAAAAATACTGATTTATGATCAGAAAACCCAACATCCTCGATTACAGTATTATTAATAGGAAAACCATAAGATAAAACAAGATCAAGAGTATGACCGAGACTATGAGTGGGACCACTGATTGACTGTACAAGGTTAAAAGATTCTATTAGGTGCATAAATTCACTGACCATAGGTTTGTTTGGGCAACAGACATGAATATTAAAATCCCCCAGAATTAAAAGTCTGTCTGCAGTAGGTATAATCCAAGCCAAGAAGTTAGAAAATTCATTGATAAAATTACCAACCACTTTAGGTGCTCTATATATAAGAGCACAAATCAGAGGATTACTACAATCCAGTTGTATAAGCTGCACTTTAAAACTAGTAAAATGTTCGACTGAAAGAGCTTCACATTTAAATCGGTTATTAAAAACCACAGCCACACCCCCTCCTCTACCAGTGGCTCTTGGACAGCTTAAAAAGGAACAGTCCGGAGGGCACAGTTCCAGTAGAGGGCTAAATTCGTCAACACTGAGCCATGTTTCAGTTAAAAATATAAAATCTAACTGATGATTTAAGAAGAAATCTTTCAGGATAAAAGTTTTGTTCGTGAGCGATCTCACATTGGCCAGTGCCAATTTCATCGGGGTGTATACAGCGGCCGAGCTCGGTTCCGGGACGAATTCTCGTAGGTTTGCGAGTACCGCTCCCTCTCTTCTACGGCGAAGTGGGCGTACCCGGACAGGCCAGCTGAGCGCCGATTTGTCAGGCTGAACACACCTGAGATGAACAGGTTTGAAATCTAATGAGTAGTCGCGGACAAGATCAGGTGCAAAGTCCACTCCGCGTTTCCCATCCCACTCCGTGGACAGCGTTGTCATTGAGACTAAACCGCTACTATTGTGCAAGGCAGCAGTGCTCTGAAGATGTGTTTGCGGAGCGGCAGTGCGCACGGCTGACCAGAAGGATGGAATAGCGTTACCGTTACGAAAATAAACAAGCTTTCTCCGGGAGCCCCTGTGAATATAACGAGGCCGGCGAAGGAGTCCAAGCTGTTTGATGACTAGAATACACGATGGAGTAGTGCAATTGTTGAACTTCATCAGCTGGTCAACGGAATAGTTCAACATTGTGCCGATCCCAGGAAAACTCATCCACCGTTCGCCACCAGCCGCAGACGCGATGTACAGTAGAAAGAACAAAAGTATCAAAGAACAAATGAAAGTATCAAAAGTAACATAAAAAGAAATAGAGCCACAAAATGTGTAAAAAGATGAAAACGAAAAACGATAAAAATACAATAAAATACGATAAAATACGGTAACGGTAGCGGCAGCCAAATGCGCCAGCGTCCACCATTACCATGTTGTAATGTTTTTAATGAACAAAGTAAAAAAATATACATTAAACCACTAACAATATACACAAAATCATTACAGAATTGTGCATTAAACGCTTTTTAGAGCTTGTCTGATTCTTTTTTTTTTTAGTTTGTCTGATGATGAAAAAAGCATTGTAAATGTCATTTTTAATAATGGCATTGGAATGTACAAAAATAATTAAACTCTCCAGAACTGTGCATAAAACGTTTTATTGAGGTTGTCTAATTCTGAAAATGCACGTTGTAAAAACGTGCAACAAAAATTAAAAACTTTGTTGTTTTTAATGAACAAAGTAAAAAAATATACATTAAACCACTAACAATATACACAAAATCATTACAGAATTGTGCATTAAACGCTTTTTAGAGCTTGTCTGATTCTTTTTTTTTTTAGTTTGTCTGATGATGAAAAAAGCATTGTAAATGTCATTTTTAATAATGGCATTGGAATGTACAAAAAGAATTAAACTCTCCAGAACTGTGCATAAAACGTTTTATTGAGGTTGTCTAATTCTGAAAATGCACATTGTAATGTTTTTAATGAACAAAGTAAAAAAATATACATTAAACCAGTAACAATATACACAAAATCATTACAGAATTGTGCATTAAACGCTTTTTAGAGCTTGTCTGATTCTTTTTTTTTTTTAGTTTGTCTGATGATGAAAAAAGCATTGTAAATGTCATTTTTAATAATGGCATTGGAATGTACAAAAAGAATTAAACTCTCCAGAACTGTGCATAAAACATTTTATTGAGGTTGTCTAATTCTGAAAATGCACGTTGTAATGTTACAATGAACAACAGGCACGTGCACAGACATTGTTGGGGACAGGTGCTCAAGCCAAAAAAAAGGGCACCTATCGCCAAAATTATTAATAAAATTAAAAAAAAAACAGTAGGATATTTAACTTATATATTTATTTTCACAATCAGTACACATCTAATCAAATAACTAAAATTATCAAATTGCATAAATAAATGAAAAACAGGCAAAAACAAGGCCATATTGTGCACACTTTTTAATAACCAAACAATATATTAAATAATCATCAAAAATAGCTGAACCCACTTTGGGTATTTAATGTTACTATGCCAATAAAATAAAATAAACAGCTAAATAACATTTTCCTATTTATTCATAATTTTTTTGTATGCTGTTCTATATCATAGAGCATTATATTTAGCCTCTACATATATTAGTTTGTAATGTTAATTACCTAGCAAAATTATTCCTCATTTGTAAACCTCAACTGTTGAAGTGGCCAGTGATAGCTCAGTGTTTAAGGTACTAGACTAGTAAACAGAAGGTTGCCGGTTCAAGTCCCACCACCACCAAGTTGCCACTGTTGGGTCCCTGAGCAAGGCCCTTAACTCTCAATTGCTCATCGTGCTCCGCTCATTGTGTAAGTCGCTTTGGATAAAAGTGTCTGCTAAAAATGTAAATGTAAGTATAAATGTTTGCATGAAAATAACTCCTTGACTAAAAGGAGTTTAGTGACTTTTCCTGCACAGTGTTCTGGCCAGGATGCTGTAATTATAAAATATTGTATGTTTGTATCTATTTTCAACACTTTACTGTGGGAGCTACTTGACATTCTCCTGCAAAATATTTGTGCTCATGCTTTTTTTTTCTTCAGGCTTTCACATCAAAATGGGTAAGATTTTAAATGAAGCAAAACTAGTGAACTTGTCTAATTTGTAAAACAGTTAAACACTTTTGGGGGGAATTGATGACAGAGAGGGTAATTTTTATTTTTAAATATTGATGAATGTAGAAAAAAATTGGGCTCCAGCAAAAAGGGCACTTTTATCATCCAGGGCAAAAGGGCAGGTGCTTGAGCACCACTAGGGGTCTATCTGTGCACGTGCCTGATGAACAAAGTAATAAAATTATACAAAAACACTGAAACCACTCCGGAAATGTGCTTGGCTTGGCTGACGCTATTCAATGTCACTATCAACAAAGTATAAGAAATGTACATAAACACAACCTACCGATCTGACGCCGAGATGCTCCTTTTAATGTCACTATCATCAAAGTAAAAGGAATGTTCAAAACCAGTGAAACACTAAGAACTAAATTCTATGAGCTTGTCTGATACTGAAATGCATTTTGACATGTCACTAAATGTTTCAAAACACTGAAACACTACAGAACTGTGCTCAAATGACTTTTTTAATCACGTCTGATGCTTTAAATGCATTGTTGAATGTCATTATCAACAAAGTTTTATGATTGTAAAAAACACTAAACGACTCCAAAACTGTGCTTAAAACTATTCTCTAAACTTGTCTGATGCTGAATATGCATGTTGATTTGTCACTATAAACAAAAAATAAATATCTTCAAAAACAATGATACACTACAGAACTGTGCTCAAAGTGCTTCTATGAGCTAGACTGACGCTGAAAATTAATAATAATAATAATAATAATAATAAGTTACATTTTTATAGCGCCTTTCACAGACCCAAGGACGCTTTACAAGGCAATATCAAAAAAAAGTAGTGGAGGAGGAAGAAAAATATGCATTAAAGAGAAAGAGGAAAAGGAAGAGCAGTTCCGAAGAGATTGAGGAAGTGAAAAAAGGACCTCCCTCCCAAAGTGGAGAGTCTGGTGCATGGGACAACAAGTAAATTATAACAAGAAGACCCAAGAGAGCGAGAGGGAGTGTAAGAGGTCAGCAGTTCTCTGAGGTAGGGTGGAGCAAGGTTATGCAAGGCTTTGAAAGTAAGTAGTAAAATTTTAAACTTTATCCGGGACGAGACTGGCAGCCAATGTAACTAAAAAAGAATGGGGGTGATGTGAGCTGAACGCTTAGTGTGGGTAAGAACTCTAGCCGCAGAGTTCTGAATGTACTTTGACAATAGATGTTTAGGGCTTTTGTATAGATTTTACAGGGAGATCAACAAAAAGGTCTTCTTTATCGGTCAGGAACGGTCGAAGATGAGCAATGTTACATAAATGAAAGTATCCTGTCTTAGTGAGGAACTTGATATGCAGATCAAAATTAAGTGATGAGTCGAATAAAACACCAAGATTCCTAACAACAGGTGCAGGCTTAACGAGCAGGCCATCAATACTAGCTGAAAAATTGGATGACTGTCAATAGATGTTTAGGGCCAACCAGTAAGACTTTTTTCCGTTTTGTCCGTATTTAGCATAAGAAAGTTATTGTGCATCCAGAGCTTTAAATCAGAAATACAGTTAGTTAATTCAGTTCTAAGCCGGCTGGGAGGGGAAACTGAGGATGTATGTGTACTGAGATATAACTGAATATCGTCAGCATAAGAATTAAAATTTAGGCCATGGGTACAAATGATCTGGCCAAGGGGTAAAATGTAAATTAAGAAAAGTAGGGGTCCAAGAACTGAGCCCTGCGGGATGCTACATGTAACAGTAAAAGTGGAGGACTTCTGTGAACCTAATGTGATGAACTGCTGCAAGATACGACCTGAACCACTGTAAAGCTGTGTCAGTGTTAGAGAGAAAGCGAGAAATGAGAACTGTTAACAGTATCAAAAGCTGCACTTAAGTCGAGGAGAAGGAGAATATTGAGAGAACCACTATCAGCAGACTGGAGAAGATCATTAACTACTCGCAGAAGAGCTGTTTCAGTACTGTGGTGAGTACGGAAACCCGACTGAAATGGCTCATAGAGAGCATTATCACTCAGAAATGTCTGGAGTTGGGAAGCAACCACTCTTTCCATTACTTTAGCTAAGAATGGAAGGTGTGAGATGGGTCTGTAATTAGAAAGTGAAGTCGGGTCCAATTCAGGTTTCTTAAGTATAGGAGTAACTGCAGCAGTTTTAAGGGCACAACCAGAAGAGAGACATGAATTTATCACTGTAACAATTGAGATGTTAATTACAGATGAACAGGCCTTAAGTAGAGGGGTGGGAGCAGGGTCAAGCTGACAGGAGGAAGCATTAGACTTAGTGATGAGTTCAGAGACAGAGAAAGTGTCAGCAGGTGTGAAACAAGTTAGCTTTGTGTCCAAAGTAAAAGGAGTAAAAGGAGAGTCAGTAAAGACGAATGACTGAGAAGTAGAAGGAAAGAGACTATAGATCTGATTAATTTTCTTTACAAAAAAATGTAGAAAGTCCTGACATTGCTCAGCTGAATGGGGGCACGCTGATACAGCAGGATGGAGAAGTTTGTTAACAGTTCGGAAGAGAGTTTTTGGCCTAGACTTAGCATTATTAATGATGGAGGAGTAGTAGTTAGAGCGGGCAGTATTAAGGGCATCCCTATATTTGTGGGTGTGTTTACTGTACTGTAGAGAGTGGACAGTTAGGTCAGTTTTTTTTATACAGGCGCTCAAGGCGCCGACCAATGGCCTTCAGCACCCTTAGTTCAGGGGTAAAACACGGACAAGAGCGAGTGGTAGGGAGAAGTCTGTTCTTAAAAGGGGCAAAATCATTAAGTAGTCCAGAGATTCATTATAAAGAGAAACCATACTCTCAGGGGATGATAGGTTATGTAAGTCAGACAGGGTTATGTAAGTCAGACAGACTGAAGAGAAGCAGCAAACAGATAAAGATTGACAGACCTAATATCACGATAGACAACAGGGATTTTTCCACAGGGGGAAGGAGTAGAAGTATGAAAACTACATTCAATGAGCTTATGGTCAGAAATACCAGAAACTGAACCAGAGACAGAGATATCATTCAAACCAGTAGAACAGAGTAAATCAAGAGTATGACCATGAGTATGAGTTGGAAAGTCAACATGCTGCAACAGGTTAAAACACTCTAAAGCTGAAATGAACTCAGATGTAAAAGAGCATTTAGTATCAACATGGATATTAAAGTCATCAAGCACAATTATGACAGAGCAAAGAGATGAGATGATTGTAAGAAAATCATTAAGTTCAGACAAGAAATTTGCAGCAGGTTTGGGAGGGCGATAAACTAACAGAAGTAGTAAAGGTGAGGAGGAGACAACCTTTAAAGCAATATATTCAAAGGTTGTGGTATTGAATAGTGAAAGTTCTTTAACTGTCAAACCAGAAGCCACAGCCAGACCACCTCCTCTCCCTTTCAGTCGGGGTTTTGAGAGATAACTGTAGCCTGGGGGTGTCAACATGTTTAAATTTAAATAGTCACCAGGTTGTTGCCAGGTTTCAGAAAGAAAAAACATATCCACTTTACTTTTTTCTGGATGATGGGGTCATTGATTAACAAGGCTTTATTGGTTATGGATCGCGCGTTAAGATGGGCGAGGTTAAAGTAGCGACAGCTTGGGAGGGAAGTTTCAACCAGTTTTGAAAGTGGACGAAGATGGCCATGATTTACTCCACGGATGGCTTTAGTGTCACACCGGCGAGCACGATTATATGTCCATGTAGTCGAGAACCGCGCATCAGAGCCATCATAGCCATAACTAAACGAGAATGCTCTTTTTAAACGGTGGATGTAACGTGGACCTTGTGTTTAAGTCGATGTGTTTAAGTTCAGACCGTGAGTATTTAAACATTGCCAGAGCGTAAAAAATAAAAAAATGCACAGCACAACTCTAGGCCAACAACAAAAACTCTTTTATATGACATTTAACAAAGTTTTAGAAAAAACACTTCAGAAGTTGTCTGACTGAAAAGGCATTATTCAATTACAATATCATCAACTTAATAGGAATTTAAAAAATGACTAAAAGACTACAGAAATGGGCTAAACGAGATTCGTTGAGCTTTTCTGAAGTTGAAACTAGATTTTGTGAAGTCACTTTTAACAAAGTATTAGGCTAGTAGAAAAAACACTAACTCCAAAACTTTGTTTTCAAGCACTTCTTTGAGCTTGTCTGATACTGAAATGCATTTTGATATTTCCCTGTGAATGAAAAACTCACAATGTTCAAAAACAGTAAAACACCACAGAACTAATGGCTCTTCTGAGCTTGTCTGATGATGAAAAAAGCATTGTAAATGTCATTATCAGTAAAGTCATTGGAATGTACAAAAAACTATTAACCTCTCCAGAACTGTGCATGAAACGATTTTTTGAGGTCTGATTCTGTAAATTCATGTTGTAATGTTTCAATGAAAAAAAGAGTAACAAAATTTAAAAAAACACCAAAACAGAACTGTGCAGTACACGCTTCTTAAAGGTAAATTCAATGAGCTTGTCTGATACTGAAATGCATTCAATTACAATATCATCAACGTAATAGCAATGGAAAAAAACACTAAAACACTGAAACAAAGTAGTAAAAATATACGAAAAGACACTAAACCACTACAGAAATGTGCAGTACACGCTTTTAATAGCTTGTCCGATGGTTTTATGAGTTTGTCTGATGATGAAAAAATTATTGTAAATGTCATTATCATTAAAGTCATTGGAATGTACAAAAACAATTAAACTCTCCAGAACTGTGCATGAAACGCTTTTTTGAGGTTGTCTGATTCTGAAAATGCATGTTGTGATGTTTCAATGAACAAAGTAATAAAAAATACAAAAACACTAAAAATGAACTGTGCAATACAAGCTTGTTAAAGCTTGTCTGATGGTTTTCTGAGTTTGTCTAATGATGAAACAAGCATTGTAAATGTCATTTTTAATAATGGCATTGGAATGTACAAAAACCATTAACCTCTGCATGAAACGCGAGCTCTTTTAATCACGTCTGATGCTTTAAATGCATTGTTAAATGTAATTATCAACAAAGTATTATGATTGTAAAAACACTAAATGACTCCAATACGGTGCTTAAAACTATTCTCTAAAGTTGTCTGATGCTGAATATGCATTTTGATTTGTCACTATAAACGAAAAAATAAATGTCTTCAAAAACAATGACACACTACAGAACTGTGCTCAAAGCGCTTCTGTGAGCTAGACTGAGGCTGAAAATGAATTATATGACATTTAGCGTAGTTTAAGAAAAAACACTTCACACAGAAGTGTTCTTAATGCTTAATGTTCTTAATGCTTCCTTGTGCTTGTCTGACTGAAAAGGCATTACAAAATCATCAACGTAATAGGAATGTATAAAAAGACTGAAACACTACAGAACTGGGCTAAACGAGATTCGTTGAGCTTTTCTGACGTTGAAAATAGATTTTGTAAAGTCACTTTTAACAAAGTATTAGGCATGTAGAAAAAAACCCTAATTCCAAAACTTTGTTTTCAAGCACTTCTTTGAGCTTGTCTGATACTGAAATGTATTTTGATATGTCTCTATGAACGAAAAACTCAGAATGTTCAAAAACAGTGAAACGCACTAGAACCATGCTGAAATTGCTTTTCTGAGTTTGTCTGATGATGAAAAAAGCATTGTAAATGTCATTATCAGTAAAGTCATTGGAATGTACAAAAACTATTAACCTCTCCAGAATAGTGCATGAAACGCTTTTTTGAGGTTGTCTGTTTCTGAAAATGCATGTTGTAATGTTTTAATGAACAAAGTTATAAAAATATACAAAAACAATACAATCTGACGTTGAAAATGCTCATTTTAATGTCACTATCATGAAAGTAAAAGGAATGTTCAAAGTGATACACTAAGAACTGAATTATATGACAATACAGACAAGTATTATATGAACTGAATTATATGAGCTTGTAATTGAATGCATTGAATGATATGCATTCAAATACAATATCATCAACAAATAGGAATGTAAAAAAAGGCTGAAACACTACAGAACTAGCCAAAACGAGATTCGTTGAGCTTTTCTCACGTTGAAACTAGATTTTGTGAAGTCACTTTTAACAAAGTATTAGGCATGTAGAACAAACACTAACTCCAAAATTTTGTTTTCAAGCACTTCTTTGAGCTTGTCTGATACTGAAATGCATTTTGATATGTCCCTATGAAGGAAAAACTCACAATTTTCAAAAACAGTAAAACACCCCAGAACCATGCTCAAATGGCGTTTCTGAGTTTGTGTGATGATGAAAAAAGCATTGTAAATGTCATTATCAGTAAAGTCATTGGAATGTACAAAAACTATTAACCTCTCCAGAACTGTCCATAAAACGTTTTTTTAGGTTGTCTGATTCTGAAAATGCATGTTGTAATATTTCAATGAAAAAAGTAATAAAAAACACTAAACCATGACAGAACTGTGCATTAAACGCTTTTTAGAGCTTGTTTGATGCTTTTCTGAGTTTGTCTGATGAATGATGAAAAAAACATTGTAAATGTAATTTTTATTAATGGCATTTGAATGTACAAAAACTATTAAACTCACCAGAACTGTGCATAAAACGCTTGTTTGAGGTTTTCTGATTTCTGAAAATGCACTGTAATGTTACAATGAACTAAGTAATACAATTATACAAAAACACTAAACCACTACAGAACTGTGCTAAACATACGTATTTGGACTTGGCTGACGCTATTCAATGTCACTATCAACAAAGTATAAGAAATGTACATAAACACTGAAACACTCCAGCACTATGCCAATCGGTTTGTCTGACGCTGAAAATGCTCCTTTAAATGTCACTATCATCAAAGTAAAAGGAATGTTCAAAACCAGTGAAACACTAAGAACTAAATTCTATGAGCTTGACTGATACTGAAATGCATTCATATACAATATCATCAACGTAATAGGAATGGAAAAAAAGACTGAAACACTACAAAACTGGGCTAAACAAGATTCTTTGAGCTTTTTGTGTAGTCACGTTTAAATAAGTTTTAGGCATGTAGATAACACACTAACTCCAAAACTTTGTTTTCAAGCACGTCTTTGAGCTTGTCTGATACTGAAATGCATTTTGATATGTCCCTATGAACGAAAAACTCAGAATGTTCAGAAACAGTAAAACACCCCAGAACCATGCTCAAATGGCTTTTCTGAGCTTATCTGATGATGAAAAAAGCATTGTAAAAATCATTTCAGTAAAGTCATTGGAATGTACAAAAACTATTAACCTCTCCAGAACTATCTGGAGTCACTATCATCAAAATGTCACTATCATCAAAATAAAAGGAATGTTCAAAACCAGTGAAACAATAAGAACTAAATTCTATGATCTAGTCTTGCACTGAAATGCATTTTGACATGTCACTATATACGAACATTTCAAAATGTTTCAAAACACTAATACTACAGAAGTGTGCTCAAAAGGCTTTTTTAATCTCGTCTGATGCTTTAAATGCATTGTTGAATGTCATTATCAACAAAGTATTATGATTGTAAAAAGCACTAAACGACTCCAGAACTGTGCTTCTCAATTCTCACAATTCTCTAAACTTGTCTGATGGTGAATATGCATTTTGATTTGTCACTACAGTAATCCCTCCTCGATCGCGGGGGTTGCGTTCCAGAACCCTCCGCGAAAGGTGAAAATCCGCGAAGTAAAAACCATGTGTTTATATGGTTATTTTTATAACCCGATTCCATTGGCTTTAGCATATAGCATCTTGTCATTAAAACCAATGGATTGAGGTAGCACACCATGCTAACGTCAATATAACATTTCCCTTCATGTAACGATAACAGTTACATTTCCTGACAAGCCCAAACTTGCAAATAAAAACACTCAAGTGTCATGCAACGTGGCATTTTCAGGGTCTCTAACAATTAATACCCCTCGCCCCGGAACACACTGCCCAAGGACCTCTACGTCCAACTCAATGTAGCCTATGTAAGGAATTTCTGACCCATTTGCTGCCTTAAGTCTTAACCATTTACAATCTTTCGCTAACAAATGTGAAAAATGTTGAGAAAAGAACCACTCCGTAATAGTGGTAACCATCGACCCTGTGTCCACCAGACAAGGGGCACACACCCCTCCCATGGATACACGCAAAACCGGACACTTTCCAATCAACTGATCATAGGAATGAACTGAGCCAAAAACCTCCATTCCCAGTGTGTGGCTCTGCACACTGGGGACCTCTAGTTTTCCGGATGACTAGGGGACTCATGGGTTACATGAGCGAGTAGGCTATCGCCGCCTGAAGAGGGACCAAACTGACAATACCGAGCTATATGCCCTGGTTTGTCACACCTTAAACAAATGGGTTGCCCATCAGCAGTGCGTCTAAAGCGACCACCCCTAGATGAGACGGCCGGCCTTCGGTCACCAGCGTGGGGGCTCAAACGTCCAACTAGCGTATCTAATTGGGCTTGTTGCTTCAACACCATACTCTTCAATTCAGCCAGTTCAGAGGGTTGAGCGATGGTGGCCTCACACAAAGAAGAAAAGGGAGGCTCGCTACTGCGTGACAAGGTACGCTGTCCCCGGTCACGACCAGAGTGTCCCTCCTCCACCCACCGAATAGCTTCACTTCGCACGTCTAAAAGAGACGCTTTGTCATTAGTACGAATGAACCTCTTAAGTTCCCTCCGTAAAGCAGGATCCCGGACGTTTTCACAAAACTGGTCCCTTAAAACTACCTCTGGGTCACCCAGGGAATTACTTTTACATTGTTTTATCCGATCTATTAGTTCCATTAATACATGAGAGAACTCAAATAAAGATTCCCCCTCCCGCTGCTTTCGATCAAAAAACCATTGCTGCCAGTACACATAAGATTTAGTACACCTATACACTTCCTTTAACACCCTTATCATCTCAACAGGATTTTCTTTAACATCAGAAGACCTATATTTGATTTCATTGCGGGCTTCCCCCTCTAGATGGTCATAAAGGAACAGAGCTCTATCCGAGTCCGACATATGCCTCGACCTGATACAACTCTGTACCTCATCTGCCCATTCCTCTACAGAGCGGGCACCACCTACTGCTGAACCCGAAAATTTGGGGCATTTTCTCTCGCGGGGCAAGTAGAACGCCTGTTCCCGACGTGCAGGCTGAGCACCACTTTCAACATTTTCCCCAGTACCTCTAGAGCTACTCGCAGACAGTCTTTCGTTTTCGCTTTGAAGACGTCCTACTCGCTCCCGTAGCCTCTGCAGCTCCTCCTCCATCGGTAGCCTTTCCGGGTGAGGTATCCTCTCTAGAATGCCAGCTGCTGTTCTCTCCTCAGAAAAAAAATAATAATAAAAAAAAACACAAACGCTAAAACTGCTCCAACTGTCCAATAGACCTTACCATTCAAACAAACTGACAGTAACAATGAACTAGGAACGGTCGATCCTGCCGACAACGCCAAAATGTGGCGGTCGCACCTCTATATCACGATACAAACCCGACAACGCCACCCCTTGGTTTAGACCTAGAGCAAAGGGGAGCTCTGACTTAATGAATGCACAGACACAGATTGAAAGTACATACAATATTTCCTTTATTACAGTTTAAGATTTTACACGTCACTGTCAGTTTATTCCTTTAAAAGAGATAGCTAAAACGTAATTATCTACGGGTTGGTCAGGCATTAACAAAGTTGGGGGACTAACCCCAAAGCGCTCAGCTTAACACACGTGTATAAGAGCAAATCAAAGGACTAAAATCGGTTTGGCACTTCCAAATCACTGCAAGCGTTACACAACAATATTAATCACTCTGTGACCACAGCACACAAGTTAATTATTTAGTTCCCCCACAAATGTAGTCCTGACCAAGACCCACTATAGTTAGATATTTTAATGTTAAAAACTATTTTGTTGGAGCAGCAAAGAAAAAAAGGAAAAAGAAAAAAACCAGAGAGAGAACAGCAACTAGCACTCAATATACTGCCACCTTCCAGTCCTCCGTGTTCCTGGTCGGCAACCGGCGGATGCAACCGTCCCCCTGGACTCGTCCGTAAACACACACCCCAACGCCGTGCCGCGTGGCTCACAAAATGTGCCGTCTTCTCGAGCACGCTGCTCCTAGCTCCCTTAGCTTAGCAGCCAGCCGGTACAAACACTCCATGGACCCCAAAGGCGCCCGCCTAAATGCCTTCCCCAAATCATTAGGGCAGCTACCTCATTGCCTGTTCCGCCCCGCAATAATTAGAGATGCATTACACCTGCTACATAAACAAAGTAATAAAATTATACAAAAACACTGAAACCACTCCGGAACTGTGTTTTGTCCGGAAACGTATTTGGGCTTGGCTGATGCTATTCAATGTCACTATCAACAAAGTATAAGAAATGTACATAAACACTCCAGCACTGTGCCAATCGGTTTGTCTGACGCTGAAAATGCTCCTTTTAATGTCACTATCATCAAAATAAAAGGAATGTTCAAAACCAGTGAAACACTAAGAACTAAATTCTATAAGCTTGTCTGGTACTGAAATGCATTTTCCCATGTCACTGTATACACAAATTTCAAAATGTTTTAAAACACTAAAACTACAGAAGTGTGCTCAATGGGCTTTTTTAATCTCGTCTTATGCTTTAAATGAATTGTTGAATGTCATTATCAACAAAATATTATGATTGTAAAAAACACTAAACGACTCCAAAACTGTGCTTAAAACTATTCTCTAAACTTGTCTGATGGTGAATATGCATGTTGATTTGTCACTATAAACGAAAAAATAAATATCTTCAAAAACAATGATACTACAGAACTGTGCTCAAAGCGCTTCTATGAGCTCGAGTGACGCTGAAAATGAATTATATGACGCTTTGCAAAGTTTTAGAGAAAACATTTCAGAAGTGTTCTTAATGCACTTCCTTGAGCTTGTCTGACTGAAAAAGCATTATGCAATTACAAAATCATCAACGTAATAGGAATATAGAAAATTATTAAACACTACAGAACTGGGCTAAACGAGATTGGTTGAGCTTTTCTGACGTTGAAACTACATTTTGTAAAGTCACTTTTAACAATGTATTAGGCATGCAGAACAAACACTAATTTCAAAACTTTGTTTTCAAGCACTTCTTTGAACTTCTCTGATACTGAAATGCATTTTTATATGTCCCAATGAATGAAAAACTCACAATGTTCAAAAACAGTAAAACACACCAGAACCATGCTGAAATGGCTTTTCTGAGCTTGTCTGATGATGACAAAATGTCATTATCATTTAACTCATTGGAAGTTACAAAAACTTTTAACCTTTTAACTTTTAACTGTGCATGAAACACTTTTTAAAGGTTGTCTGATTCTGAAAATGCATGTTGTAAGTAATAAAAAATACAAAAACACTAAACCCCTACAGAACTGTTCATTAAACGCTTTTTAGAGATTGTCTGATGCTTTTCTGAGTTTGTCTGATGATGAAAAAGCATTGTAAATGTCATTTTTAATAATTGCCTTGGAATGTACAAAAACAATTAATTTGAATTAATCAGATGATTTTCTGAGTTTGTCTGATGATGAGAAAAGTACGGTGGCCGAGAAGTGCAAAACAAATTTACATTTCAGAAAACAAAATTACAAAAAAACAAAAACAAATTTACAACAAAAGCAAAAACAAATTTACAAGTGCTCGGGTACCCAGTGTTTGTAAATTTGTTTTGGCATATGTAAAAGTGTTTCAGCACTTGTAAATTTATTTTCGGCATATGTAATTTTGTTTTCTAAAATGTATATTTGTTTTGCACTTCCCGGCCGCACATTTCTGACGGAAAAGGCAGGGACAATAAACCGGAAGTGCGTGTTGCTTACCTGCTGTCAATCAAACTGTTTCTCAGCGATAAAGTGAACGGAGTTTGTGATGGTGACGATAAACAAGGTTTTGTCTAGTTTGTGGAAATCATTTTATCCAGTTGATCCGCTATTGTTTTTCTTGTGGAAAGTTTTGTGCAGATGTTTAGACGTGGCGTGTGCATCTCTATTTACCGTCCGCTCTTCTAAACATCTAAGGAATTCCCACAAGAACAACAAAAGCGAAATAATGAAAATAATTAACACAAAATGGACAAAACATTGTTTATTAGGGACGGAACATTTGATACCGAGGCTTTAAAACTTGTTTCACTTTTGTAACACTGGACTCAGTGTATCGGAGCTTATATTAAAGCAGCATGTGCGGGACTGATGAAGCTTTGTGCTGAGTTTTTATCTCACTCACTATATAAGAGACAATCAAACCAGGGTTACCCACCGTCCTGTAACATACACAATCCTTCTTTATCTGGAGACCAAACGCCGCGTTCAGTACTGAACTGATACAGGACGCTTTGTTCCGTATTTTTATCAATGGGAGACTGAGGGAATTATATTAAGTAGTGTTCACTTTTATTCTTAGTAACGGTGTGTGTGCGCTGGTTATAGCAGCAGGGGGGACCTTACACAGTCATGAGAACAAAGGTTTTATTTATGGTGTTTAACATTTATTATTTTCATTCTTTATAATAAGTCAGAACCATATTTTAGGCAAAACAACGCACTCCGCCCACTGTGATACTCATACAGCGGTGTATTAAACAGGTTATGTCACGTTACTAAGAATAAAAGTGAACACTACTTAATATAATGAATTAAGCAGCAGTTTCCTTCTGTTTTATACACCACACCGTCTCCCATTGATAAAAATACAGAACAAAGCGTCCTGTATCAGTTCAGTACTGAACGCGGCGTTTGGTCTCCAGATAAAGAAGGATTGTGTATGTTACAGGACGGTGGGTAACCCTGGTTTGATTGTCTCTTATATAGTGAGTGAGATAAAACTCAGCACCAAAGCTTCATCAGTCCCGCACATTCTGCTTTAATATAAGCTCCGATACACTGAGTCCAGTGTTACAAAAGTGAAACAAGTTTTAAAGCCTCGGTATCAAATGTTCCGTCCCTAATAAACAATGTTTTGTCCATTTTGTGTTAATTATTTTTATTATTTCGCTTTTGTTGTTCTTGTGGGAATTCCTTAGATGTTTAGAAGAGCGGACGGTAAATAGAGATGCACACGCCACGTCTAAACATCTGCACAAAACTTTCCACAAGAAAAACAATAGCGGGTTAACTGGATAAAATGATTTCCACAAACTAGACAAAACCTTGTTTATCGTCACCATCACAAACTCCGTTCACTTTATCGCTGAGAAACAGTTTGATTGACAGCAGGTAAGCAACACGCACTTCCGGTTTATTGTCCCTGCCTTTTCCGTCAGAAATGTGCGGCCGGGAAGTGCAAAACAAATATACATTTTAGAAAACAAAATTACATATGCCGAAAATAAATTTACAAGTGCTGAAACACTTTTACATATGCCAAAACAAATTTACAAACACTGGGTACCCGAGCACTTGTAAATTAGTTTTTGCTTTTGTTGTAAATTTGTTTTTGTTTTTTTGTAATTTTGTTTTCTGAAATGTAAATTTGTTTTGCACTTCTCGGCCACCATAGAAAAGCATTGTAAATGACATTTTTAGGAATTGAAATGGATTGTACAAAAACAATAAGAACTCTCCAGAACTGTGCATGAAACGCTTTTTTGAGGTGGTCTGATTCTAAAAATGAACGTTGTAATGTTACAATGAACAAAGTAATAAAATTATACAAATACACTTAAACCACTCAGGAACTGTGTATTAAACGTTTTAAAGATCTTGTATGCTGCTTTTCTGAGTTTGACTGATGATTAAAAAAGCATTGTTATTTTCATCATCAGTAAAGTCATTGGAATGTACAAAAAGTATTAACCTCTCCAGAACCGTGCATGAAACGCTTTTTTGAGGATGTCTGATTCTTAAAATGCATGTTGTAATGTTTCAATGAACAAAGTAGTAAAATTAAACAAAGACACTAAAACCACTCAGGAACTGTGCTAAACACACTAATTTGGGCTTGGCTGACGCTATTTAATGTCACTATCAACAAATTATAAGAAATGTTCATAAACACTGAAACATTCTAGCACTGTGCCAATCGGGTTGTCTTACGCTGAAATTGCTCTTTTTAATGTAGAACAAACAATAACTCCAAAACTTTGTTTTCAAGCACCACTTTGAGCTTGTCTAATACTAAAATGCATTTTGATAAGTCCCAATGAACGAAAAACTCAGAATGTACAAAAATAGTAAAACACACCAGAACCATGCTGAAACGGCTATTCTGAGCTTGACTGATGATAAAAAAAGCATTGTAAATGTAATCATCAGTAAAGTCATTAAAAAATACAAAAACTATTAACCTGTCCAGAACTGTGCATGAAACGCTTTTTTGAGGATGTCTGATTCTTAAAATGCATGTTGTAATGTTACAATGAACAAAGTAATAAAAATATACAAAAACACTAAACCACGACAGAACTGTGTATTAAACATTTTAAAGATCTTGTCTGCTGCTTTTCTGAGATTGACTGATGATAAAAGCATTGTAAATTTAATCATCAGTAAAGTCATTGGAATGTACAAAAAGTATTAACCTCTCCAGAACCGTGCATGAAACGCTTTTTTGAGGATGTCTGATTCTTAAAATGCATGTTGTAATGTTTCAATGAATAAAGTAATAAAATAAAACAAAGACACTAAAACCACTCATGAACTGTGCTAAACACACTTATTTGGGCTTAGCTTACGCTATTCAATGTCCCCTTCATTAAAGTATAAGAAATGTTCATAAACACTGAAACAATCCAGCACTTTGTCAATCGATTTGTCTTACGCTGAAATTGCTCTTTTTAATGTCACTATCATCAAAGTAAAAGGAATAATTAAAGAAACAGTGAAAAACTAAGGAACTAAACTTTATAAGCTTGTGTGATACTGACACGCATTCAGTAACAATATCATCAACGTAATAAGATGGGGAACAATTTCTGAAACACTACAGAATTCGTTGAGCTTTTTGTGAAGTCACTTTTAACAAAGTATAAGACATGTAGAACAAACACTAACACCATAACTTTGTTTTCAAGCACTACTTTGAGCTTGTCTAATACTGAAATACATTTTTATAAGTCCCAATGAACGAAAAACTCAGGATGTTCAAAAACAGTAAAACACACCAGAACCATGCTGAAACGGCTTTTCTGAGCTTGTCTGGTGATGAAAAAAGCGTTGTAAATGTCATCATCAGTAAAGTCATTGGAAAATACAAAAACTATTAACCTGTCCAGAACTGTGCATGAAACGCTTTTTTGAGGTTGTCTTATTCTAAAAATGCATGTCGTAATGTGAACAAATTATTAAAAATATACAATAACACTAAACCACGTCAGAACTGTGCATTAAACACTATTTAAAGCTTGTCTGAGTTTGTCTGATGATAAAAAAAGCATTGTAAATGACATTTTTAAGAATTGAAATGGATTGTACAAAAACAATTAGAACTCTCCAGAACTGTGCATGAAACGCTTTTTTGAGGTGGTCTGATTTTAAAAATGAACGTTGTAATGTTACAATGAACAAAGTAATAAAATTATACAAAAACACTTAAACCACTCAGGAACTGTGTATTAAACGTTTTAAAGATCTTGTATGCTGCTTTTCTGAGTTTGACTGATGATTAAAATAGCATTGTTATTTTCATCATCAGTAAAGTCATTGGAATGTACAAAAAGTATTAACCTCTCCAGAACCGAAAATGCACTTTGTAATGTTACAATGAACAAAGTAATAAAACTATACAAAAACATTAAACAAGCTTGTCTGATGCTTTTCTGAGTTTTTCTGATGATGAACAAAGCATTGTAAATATCATCATCAATAAAGTCATGTACAAAAACTTTTAACCTCTCCAGAACCTTGCATGAAACGCTTTTTTGAGGATGTCTGATTCTTAAAATGCATGTTGTAATGTTTCAATGAACAAAGTAATAAAACTATACAAAAAAACTTAAACCACTCAGGAACTGTGTATTAAACGTTTTAAAGAGCTTGTCTGCTGCTTTTCTGAGTTTGACTGATGACACTAAAACCACAAACTGTGCTAAACACACTTATTTGGGCTTAGCTGACGCTATTCAATGTCACTATCAACAAATTATAAGAAATAATTATAAACACTGAAACATTCCAGCACTGTGCCAATCGGTTTGTCTGACGCTGAAACTATTTTTTAAATGTCACTATCATCAAAGTAAAAAGAATATTTAAGGAAACAGTGAAAAGCAACAGAACTAAATTTTATAAACATGTGTGATACTGAAACGCATTCAATTACAATATCATCAACGTAATAGGATGGGCAACAAATTCTGAAACACTACAGAACTGGGCTAAACGAGATTCGTTGAGCTTTTTGTGAAGTCACTTTTAACAAAGTATTAGACATGTAGAACAAAAAATAACTCCAAAACTTTGTTTTCAAGCACTTCTTTCAGCTTGTCTGATACTGAAATGCATTTTGATAAGTCCCAAAGAACGAAAAACTCAGGATGTTCAAAAACAGTAAAACACACCAGAACCATGCTAAAACGGTTTTTCTGAGCTTGTCTGATGATTAAAAAAGCATTGTTAATGACATCATCAGTAAAGTCATTGGAAAGTACAAAAACTATTAACCTGTGCAGAACTGTGCATGAAACGCTTTTTTGAGGTTGTCTGATTCTTAAAATGCATGTTGTAATGTTTCAATTAAAAAAGTAATAAATTTAAACAAAGACACTAAAACCACTTAGAAACTGTGCTAAACAAACTAATTTGGGCTTGGCTGACGCTATTCAATGTCACTATCAACATTTGTCACTATAACAAATGTTCATAAACAGTGAAACATTCCAGCACTGTGCCAATCGGTTTTTCCGTCATTGAAACTGCTGTTTTTAATGTCACTATCATCAAAGTAAAAACAATAATTAGGGAAACAGTGAAAAACTACAGAACTAAATTTTTTAAACTTGTGTGATACTGAAACGCATTTAATTACAATATCATCAACGTAATTGGATGGGCAACAAATTCTGAAACACTACAGAACTGGGCTAAACGAGATTCGTTGAGCTTTTTGTGAAGTCACTTTTAACAAAGTATTAGACATGTAGAACAAACAATAACTCCGAAACTTTGTTTTCAAGCACTTCTTTGAGCTTGTCTGATACTGAAATACATTTTGATAAGTCCCAATGAACGAAAAACTCTTGTAAATTTCATCATCAGTAAAGTCCCAATGAACGAAAAACTCAGGATGTTCAAAAACAGTAAAACACACCAGAACCATGCTGAAACGGCTTTTCTGAGCTTGTCTGGTGATGAAAAAAGCGTTGTAAATGTCATCATCAGTAAAGTCATTGGAAATTACAAAAACTATTAACCTGTCCAGAACTGTGCATGAATCGCTTTTTTGAGGTTGTCAGATTCTGAAAATGCATGTTGTAATGTTTCAGTGAACAAAGTAATAAAAATATACAATAACACTAAACCACGTCAGAACTGTGCATTAAACACTATTTAAAGCTTGTCTGATGATTTTCTGAGTTTGTCTGATGATGAAAAAAGCATTGTAAATGACATTTTTTAGAATTGAAATGGATTGTACAAAAACAATTAGAACTCTCCAGAACTGTGCATGAAACGCTTTATTGAGGTGGTCTGATTCTAAAAATGAACGTTGTAATGTTTCAATGAACAAAGTAATAAAATTATACAAAAACACTTAAACCACTCAGGAACTGTGTATTAAACGTTTTAAAGATCTTGTATGCTGCTTTTCTGAGTTTGACTGATGATTAAAAAAGCATTGTTATTTTCATCATCAGTAAAGTCATTGGAATGTACAAAAAGTATTAACCTCTCCAGGACCGTGCATGAAACGCTTTTTTGAGGATGTCTGATTCTTAAAATGCATGTTGTAATGTTTCAATGATTAAAGTAATACAATTAAACAAAGACACTAAAACCACTCATGAACTGTGCTAAACACACTTATTTGGGCTTGGCTTAAGCTATTCAATGTCCCCTTCATCAAAGTATAAGAAATGTTTATAAACACTGAAACAATCCAGCACTGTGTCAATCGGTTTGTCTGACGCTGAAATTGCTCTTTTTAATGTCACTATCATCAAAGTAAAAGGAATAACTAAAGAAACATTGAAAAACTAAAGAACTAAATTTTATAAGCTTGTGTGATACTGACACGCATTCAATTACAATATCATCAACGTAATAAGATGGGGAACAATTTCTGAAACACTACAGAATTCGTTAAGCTTTATGTGAAGTCAGTTTTAACAAAGTATAAGACATGTAGAACAAACAATAACTCAAAAACTTTGTTTTCAAGCACTTCTTTAATTTTGTCTAATACTAAAATGCATTTTGATAAGTCCAAATGAACGAAAAACTTAGGATGTTCATAAACATTAAAACACACCAGAACCATGCTGAAACGGCTTTTCTGAGCTTGACTGATGATAAAAAAAGCATTGTAAATGTCATCATCAGTAAAGTCATTGGAAAGTACAAAAACTATTAACCTGTCCAAAACTGTGCATGAAACGCTTTTTTGAGGATGTCTGATTCTGAAAATGCATGTTGTAATGTTTCAGTGAACAAAGTAATAAAAATATACAATAACACTAAACCACGTCAGAACTGTGCATTAAACACTATTTAAAGCTTGTCTGATGATTTTCTGAGTTTGTCTGATGATGAAAATTGCATTGTAAATGACATTTTTTAGAATTGAAATGGATTGTACAAAAACAATTAGAACTCTCCAGAACCGTGCATGAAACGCTTTTTTGAGGATGTCTGATTCTTAAAATGCATGTTGGAATGCTTCAATGAACAAAGTAATAAAAATATACAAAAACAACTAAACCACGACCGAACTGTGTATTAAACATTTTAAAGATCTTGTCCGCTGCTTTTCTGAGATTGACTGATGATAAAAGCATTGTAAATTTAATCATCAGTAAAGTCATTGGAATGAGAATAAGAAATGTTCATAAACACTGAAACATTCCAGCACTGTGCCAATCGGTTTGTCTGACGCTGAAACTGCTCTTTTTAATGTCACTATCATCAAAATAAAAAGAATAATTAAGGAAACAGTGAAAAACTACAGAACTAAATTTTATAAGCTTGTGTGATACTGAAATGCATTCAGTTACAAAATAATCGAAGTAAAAGGATGGGGAACAATTTCTGAAACACTACAGAACTGGGCTAAACGAGATTCGTTGAGCTTTTTGTGAAGTCACTTTTAACAAAGTTTTAGACATGTAGAACAAACACTAACTCCAAAACTTTGTTTTCAAGCACTTCTTTGAGCTTGTCTGATACTGAAATGCATTTTGATATGTCCCAATGAACGAAAAACTCAGAATGTTCGAAAACAATAAAACACACCAGAACCATGCTTAAACGGCTATTCTGAGCTTGACTGATGATAAGAAAAGCATTGTAAATGTCATCATCAGTAAAGTCATTAAAAAATACAAAAACTATTAACCTGTCCAGAACTGTGCATGAAACGCTTCTTTGAGGTGGTCTGATTCTGAAAATGAACGTTGTAATGTTACAATGAACAAAGTAATAAAAATATACAAAAACACTAAACCACGACAGAACTGTGTATTAAACATTTTAAAGATCTTGTCTGCTGCTTTTCTGAGTTTTTCTGATGATGAACAAAGCATTTTAAATTTCATCATCAATAAAGTCATTGAAAATACAAAAACTATTAACCTGTCCAGAACTGTGCATGAAACGCTTTTTTGAGGATGTCTGATTCTTAAAATGCATGTTGTAATGCTTCAATGAACAAAGTAATAAAAATATACAAAAACACTAAACCACGACATTCGTGTATTAAACATTTTAAAGCTCTTGTCTGCTGCTTTTCTGAGATTGACTGATGATAAAAGCATTGTAAATTTAATCATCAGTAAAGTCATTGGAATGTACAAAAAGTATGAACCTCTCCAGAACCGTGCATGAAACGCTTTTTTGAGGATGTCTGATTCTTAAAATGCATGTTGTAATGTTTCAATGAATAAAGTAATAAAATAAAACAAAGACACTAAAACCACTCATGAACTGTGCTAAACACACTTATTTGGGCTTAGCTTACGCTATTCAATGTCCCCTTCATTAAAGTATAAGAAATGTTCATAAACACTGAAACAATCCAGCACTTTGTCAATCGGTTTGTCTTACGCTGAAATTGCTCTTTTTAATGTCACTATCATCAAAGTAAAAGGAATAATTAAAGAAACAGTGAAAAACTAAGGAACTAAACTTTATAAGCTTGTGTGATACTGACACGCGTTCAGTAACAATATCATCAACGTAATAAGATGGGGAACAATTTCTGAAACACTACAGAATTCGTTGAGCTTTTTGTGAAGTCACTTTTAACAAAGTATAAGACATGTAGAACAAACACTAACTCCATAACTTTGTTTTCAAGCACTACTTTGAGCTTGTCTAATACTGAAATACATTTTGATAAGTCCCAATGAACGAAAAACTCAGGATGTTTAAAAACAGTAAAACACACCAGAACCATGCTGAAACGGCTTTTCTAAAAGCATTGTAAATGTCATCATCAGTAAAGTCATTGGAAAGTACAAAAACTATTAACCTGTCCAAAACTGTGCATGAAACGCTTTTTTTGAGGTTGTCTAATTCTGAAAATGCATGTTGTAATGTTTCAGTAAACAAAGTAATAAAAATATACAATAACACTAAACCACGTCAGAACTGTGCATTAAACACTATTTAAAGCTTGTCTGATGATTTTCTGAGTTTGTCTGATGATGAAAAAAGCATTGTAAATGACATTTTTAAGAATTGAAATAAATTGTACAAAAACAATTAGAACTCTCCAGAACTGTGCATAAAACGCTTTTTTGAGGTGGTCTGATTCTAACAATGAACGTTGTAATGTTACAATGAACAAAGTAATAAAATTAAACAAAGACACTAAAACCACTCAGGAACTGTGCTAAACACACTTATTTGGGCTTAGCTGACGCTATTCAATGTCACTATCAACAAATTATAAGAAATGTTCATAAACACTGAAACATTCCAGCACTGTGCCAATCGCTTTGTATGACGCTGAAACTGCTCTTTTTAATGTCACTATCATCAAAGTAAAAGGAATAATTAAGGAAACAGTGAAAAACTACAGAACTAAATTTTATAAGCTTGAGTGATACTGAAATGCATTCAGTTACAAAATTATCGAAGTAAAAGGATGGGGAACAATTTCTGAAACACTACAGAACTGGGCTGAACGAGATTCGTTGAGCTTTTTGTAAAAGTCACTTTTAACAAAGTATTAGACATGTAATACAAACACTAACTCCAAAACTTTGTTTTCAAGCACTTCTTTGAGCTTGTCTGATACTGAAATGCATTTTGATAAGTCCCAATGAACGAAAAACTCAGGATGTTCAAAAACAGTAAAACACACCAGAACCATGCTGAAACGGCTTTTCTGAGCTTGTCTGGTGATGAAAAAAGCGTTGTAAATGTCATCATCAGTAAAGTCATTGGAAAATACAAAAACTATTAACCTGTCCAGAACTGTGCATGAAACGCTTTTTTGAGGTTGTCAGATTCTGAAAATGCATGTCGTAATGTTTCAGTGAACAAATTATTAAAAATATACAATAACACTAAACCACGTCAGAACTGTGCATTAAACACTATTTAAAGCTTGTCTGATGATTTTCTGAGTTTGTCTGATGATGAAAAAAGCATTGTAAATGACATTTTTAAGAATTGAAATGGATTGCACAAAAACAATTAGAACTCTCCAAACTGGTCTGTTTCTAAAAATGAACGTTGTAATGTTACAATGAACAAAGTAATAAAATTATACAAAAACACTTAAACCACTCAGGAACTGTGTATTAAACGTTTTAAAGATCTTGTATGCTGCTTTTCTGAGTTTGACTGATGATTAAAAAAGCATTGTTTTTTTTATCAACAGTAGTCATTGGAATGTACAAAAAGTATTAACCTCTCCAGAACCGAAAATGCACTTTGTAATGTTACAATGAACAAAGTAATAAAACTATACAAAAACATTAAACAAGCTTGTCTGATGCTTTTCTGAGTTTTTCTGATGATGAACAAAGCATTGTAAATATCATCATCAATAAAGTCATTGGAATGTACAAAAACTTTTAACCTCTCCAGAACCTTGCATGAAACGCTTTTTTGAGGATGTCTGATTCTTAAAATGCATGTTGTAATGTTTCAATGAACAAAGTAATAAAACTATACAAAAAAACTTAAACCACTCAGGAACTGTGTATTAAACGTTTTAAAGAGCTTGTCTGCTGCTTTTCTGAGTTTGACTGATGACACTAAAACCACAAACTGTGCTAAACACACTTATTTGGGCTTAGCTGACGCTATTCAATGTCACTATCAACAAATTATAAGAAATAATTATAAACACTGAAACATTCCAGCACTGTGCCAATCGGTTTGTCTGACGCTGAAACTGTTTTTTTAAATGTCACTATCATCAAAGTAAAAAGAATATTTAAGGAAACAGTGAAAAGCAACAGAACTAAATTTTATTAACATGTGTGAAGTATCACACATGTTAATAAAATTTAGTTCTGTTGCTTTTGTAATTGAATGCGTTCAGTAGAAACGCATTCAATTACAATATCATCAACGTAATAGGATGGGCAACAAATTCTGAAACACTACAGAACTGGGCTAAACGAGATTCGTTGAGGTTTTTGTGAAGTCACTTTTAACAAAGTATTAGACATGTAGAACAAAAACTAACTCCAAAACTTTGTTTTCAAGCACTTCTTTCAGCTTGTCTGATACTGAAATGCATTTTGATAAGTCCCAAAGAACGAAAAACTCAGGATGTTCAAAAACAGTAAAACACACCAGAACCATGCTAAAACGGTTTTTCTGAGCTTGTCTGATGATGAAAAAAGCATTGTTAATGACATCATCAGTAAAGTCATTGGAAAGTACAAAAACTATTAACCTGTCCAGAACTGTGCATGAAATGCTTTTTTGAGGTTGTCTGATTCTTAAAATGCATGTTGTAATGTTTCAATGAACAAAGTAATAAAACTATACAAAAAAACTTAAACCACTCAGGAACTGTGTATTAAACGTTTTAAAGAGCTTGTCTGCTGCTTTTCTGAGTTTGACTGATGACACTAAAACCACTCAGAAACTGTGCTAAACACACTTATTTGGGCTTAGCTGACGCTATTCAATGTCACTATCAACAAATTATAAGAAATAATTATAAACACTGAAACATTCCAGCACTGTGCCAATCGGTTTGTCTGACGCTGAAACTGTTTTTTTAAATGTCACTATCATCAAAGTAAAAAGAATATTTAAGGAAACAGTGAAAAGCAACAGAACTAAATTTTATTAACATGTGTGATACTGAAACGCATTCAATTACAATATCATCAACGTAATAGGATGGGCAACAAATTCTGAAACACTACAGAACTGGGCTAAACGAGATTCGTTGAGCTTTTTGTGAAGTCACTTTTAACAAAGTATTAGACATGTAGAACAAAAAATAACTCCAAAACTTTGTTTTCAAGCACTTCTTTCAGCTTGTCTGATACTGAAATGCATTTTGATAAGTCCCAAAGAACGAAAAACTCAGGATGTTCAAAAACAGTAAAACACACCAGAACCATGCTAAAACGGTTTTTCTGAGCTTGTCTGATGATTAAAAAAGCATTGTTAATGACATCATCAGTAAAGTCATTGGAAAGTACAAAAACTATTAACCTGTCCAGAACTGTGCATGAAACGCTTTTTTGAGGTTGTCTGATTCTTAAAATGCATGTTGTAATGTTTCAATTAAAAAAGTAATAAATTTAAACAAAGGCACTAAAACCACTCAGAAACTGTGCTAAACAAACTAATTTGGGCTTGGCTGACGCTATTCAATGTCACTATCAACAAAGTATAACAAATGTTCATAAACAGTGAAACATTCCAGCACTGTGCCAATCGGTTTTTCCGTCATTGAAACTGCTGTTTTTAATGTCACTATCATCAAAGTAAAAACAATAATTAGGGAAACAGTGAAAAACTACAGAACTAAATTTTTTAAACTTGTGTGATACTGAAACGCATTTAATTACAATATCATCAACGTAATTGGATGGGCAACTAATTCTGAAACACTACAGAACTGGGCTAAACGAGATTCGTTGAGCTTTTTGTGAAGTCACTTTTAACAAAGTATTAGACATGTAGAACAAACAATAACTCCGAAACTTTGTTTTCAAGCACTTCTTTGAGCTTGTCTGATACTGAAATACATTTTGATAAGTCCCAATGAACGAAAAACTCTTGTAAATTTCATCATCAGTAAAGTCATTGGAAAATACAAAAACTATTAACCGTCCAGAACTGTGCATGAAACGCTTTTTTGAGGTTGTCTGATTCTGAAAAGGCATGTTGTAATGTTTCAGTGAACAAAGTAATAAAAATATACAATAACACTAAACCACGTCAGAACTGTGCATTAAACACGATTTAAAGCTTGTCTGATGATTTTCTGAGTTTGTCTGATGATGAAAAAAGCATTGTAAATGACATTTTTAAGAATTGAAATGGATTGTACAAAAACAATTAGAACTGACGCTATTCATTGTCACTATCAACAAATTATAAGAAATGTTCATAAACACTGAAACATTCTAGTACTGTGCCAATCGCTTTGTCTTACGCTGAAATTGCTCTTTTTAATGTCACTATCATCAAAGTAAAAGGAATAATTAAAGAAACAGTGAACAATGAACAAAGTAATAAAATTATACAAAAACACTTAAACCACTCAGGAACTGTGTATTAAACGTTTTAAAGAGCTTGTCTGCTACTTTTCTGAGTTTGACTGATGATAAAAAAAGCATTGTTAAATTCATCATCAGTAAAGTCATTGGAATGTACAAAAAGTATTAATCTCTCCAGAACCGTGCATGAAACGCTTTTTTGAGGATGTCTGATTCTTAAAATGCATGTTGTAATGCTTCAATGATAAAAATATACAAAAACACTAAACCACGACAAAACTGTGTATTAAACATTTTAAAGATCTTGTCTGCTGCTTTTCTGAGATTGACTGATGATAAAAGCATTGTAAATTTAATCATCAGTAAAGTCATTGGAATGTACAAAAAGTATTAACCTCTCCAGAACCGTGCATGAAACGCTTTTTTGAGGATGTCTGATTCTTAAAATGCATGTTGTAATGTTTCAATGATTAAAGTAATGAAACAAAACAAAGACACTAAAGCCACTCATGAATTTTGCTAAAAACACTTATTTGGGCTTGGCTTACGCTATTCAATGTCCCCTTCATCAAAGTACAAGAAATGTTCATAAACACTGAAAAAATCCAGCACTGTGTCAATCGATTTGTCTGACGCTGAAATTGCTCTTTTTAATGTCACTATCATCAAAGTAAAAGGAATAATTAAAGAAACAGTGAAAAACTAAAGAACTAAATTTTATGAACTTGTGTGATACTGAAACGCATTCAGTTACAATATCATCAACGTAATTAGATGGGGAACAATTTCTGAAACACTATAGAAATCGTTGAGCTTTTTGTGAAGTCACTTTTAACAAAGTATTAGACATGTAGAACAAACACTAACTCCAAAACTTTGTTTTCAAGCACTTCTTTGAGCTTGAGTGATACTGAAATGCATTCAGTTACAAAATAATCGAAGTAAAAGGATGGGGAACAATTTCTGAAACACTACAGAACTGGGCTAAACGAGATTCGTTGAGCTTTTTGTGAAGTCACTTTTAACAAAGTATTAGACATGTAAAACAAACACTAACTCCAAAACTTAGTTTTCAAGCACTTCTTTGTCTGATACTGAAATACATTTTGATAAGTCCCAATGAACGAAAAACTCAGGATGTTCAAAAACAGTAAAACACACCAGAACCATGCTGAAACGGCTTTTCTGAGCTTGTCTGGTGTTGTAAATGTCATCATCAGTAAAGTCATTGGAAATTACAAAAACTATTAACCTGTCCAGAACTGTGCATGAATCGCTTTTTTGAGGTTGTCAGATTCTGAAAATGCATGTTGTAATGTTTCAGTGAACAAAGTAATAAAAATATACAATAACACTAAACCACGACAGAACTGTGCATTAAACACTATTTAAAGCTTGTCTGATAATTTTCTGAGTTTGTCTGATGATGAAAAAAGCATTGTAAATGACATTTTTTAGAATTGAAATGGATTGTACAAAAACAATTAGAACTCTCCAGAACTGTGCATGAAACGCTTTTTTGAGGTGGTCTGATTCTAAAAATTAACGTTGTAATGTTACAATTGAGGTGTCTGGAAGGTTCATATAAAATAATTTGGTCAGATATCTCTTTTTAATATTCCTTTTAAAACAATCTCATATATAGGTTATTGTGTAGAAGTGTTTCCCACACTTCTGGGATGCCTCTCATGAGACCTCTACATTCCATAAGGAGGCCGGGGTGTATTCGGTTGCAATCCCACATCTGGGATCCATTTTAAATGCATACATTTCTGTTATTCTATAGAAAATATATTAATCACACAGAGGCCCTAACTGTCAGTAGGAGTGTGGGAACCTCTGCTGAGTTGTAAGAAAATTACCCACCCTATGATTTTGTCTGGATATTCAAGTATTTAAGGAGAAGCAAATTTCATTGGAGTCAGAGAGCAGCAGATCCGAACACAAGCTCTCTCCGGACAAAGCCAGGCTGTCCGAGCGACACTGCTATTATTCTGTAATAAACTTCTTAATTGCAAATAAACTGTGTCAACGGAGTCGTCATTTCATCATCGGCACCTCATCGCTAAGACAAAGACACCTCAGATGGCGACGAGGATGGGATGTCTGCTGTGGCTACTTCACTACTGATGTCATAACAACATCAGGTGAGCGTTCTATTTTGTGACATTGGGCGCGAGCCTGTGTGTTGTAATCTGTGGTGTTTGGCTGCACTGCAACGTTCTTGTGTGTGCTGTGAGGTGTGGACGGTGGAATGATGCTCCGTCCAAATTCAAGGTTTATTGTGATATGGACATCACAATAGGGGGGTAAAGTGAAAATAGAGACAATATGGGATGGAAAAGGAAAAAGTTTAAGTAGGAAAAAAAAGTTGAAGTATGTGGAATAGCCTTGATTATTAACGAGTAAGAGTGTTAATTAGCGCCATGCGAGTGACTTAGTATAGGCCTATTAACTTTGTTGACTGTAAGACATGAGCAATTATCCTCTCTCGTTAGCAATTAATAAGGTGCTAATTAATTAAAGTTAAGGATTAAGAGAAATTTAAGGTTAAAAGGAAACAGAGAAGAATAGAGAATACAAAGGTAAATAAGAGGAAAGTGTGTTTTAAGGAAAAAAGAGAAGAGTTAAAAAGAATTAAGAAGATTAAATGAGAGTAAAGGAAGAAGCATGCATTAAGGAAAATATGAATTAGTCGACTTTGCAGCATTAAATGTTTTTAGGAATGTATGTGAGAGCTCTAAGTGTGTGTGTGTGTGTATGTCAGATGGAAGAGCAGGAAAAAGTGAGTGCATAAGGGCGTTAAGTCTATGTGTGTGTGCTCTATGTAATGTATATTTGTGTGTGTTAGGATTGAGTTTGTGTGTCTAAGACTATGTGTGTGCGTGCAAAGAGCTGGGCTCTTTGGATTCTGTGTGTGTGTTTGTGTTTGTTTGAGAGGCAGAGCTTTAGGTTGGGGTGTGTGTGTGCAGGAGAGAGCTCCCATGAGAGAAGCCCCTTTGCATGAGAGAGATACAGAAGTATGTGTGCATATGTGTAATGTGTGGCGCCTGTCTTAATTGTCAGTGGGTGATTATTGTAATAGATTGCTGTAGTGGTCAATAGGATATTTAGTTAGAAATAAAATGAGCCCTTGAAGAAGACTTTTGTTTGATTTTTATTGAGTAATAATTAATAAGTAAAGATAATAAGCTTCTTCAAGAGGACAGCTTAATGCTAATTGAGTAATTAATGATAATTAATGAGCTTTCTTTGGGAGGTTAATTAATTAAAAATTTATGAGCCTCAGAAATGATGAGGACATTTGAAATGTAAGCAATAAACTCCCAAGAAAGATTTTTAAAGAATGGATATAGTATTAAGGTGAGAAGTATAGTGTGAATCATGGCTTAGTGTTTAGATGAAGTGCTGACAGCTAAGTTGCATTGAATTCTTATAAGTAACAAAGTCCTGTTTTTTGCTCCCTGATCCCTTTGTGTGTGTGTGAGAGGGGGAGAAAAAGTGGGGGCTGCCCAGACTTAGAGAGCTGCGTAAGGTGACGTCAGAGGTGCTGCTTCTATGTGCGTATGGGAGAGAGAGACAGTATCCCACGTTTAGGGGGAGTTTTTTGGCCTAGGGAGTAAGGAAATCAAATGGTATGGAGACCTGTCAATCATAGTGATTGGAGGGTGTCGTCTAGTGTGAGGTTGAGTGTAATGTGAGTAATGATGGAAACCAGATGATGCGAAGTGTGGTAAGGGCAGGCTTTAAAAAAAAATAAAAGGAGAAAAAAAAGACTCCTAAGTCCACCTTTATGAAGAATTAGGATAAGTAAACCAATAAATTGTAAAGTTATGTGTGAGTGTGTGTAATATGCCATGAATCTATGTGATTTTTGCTGCTGCTGGCTGTGGTTTGGTTTTAAGTTAAAGTATGTTTAAAGTTGAGTTTTTGACACCACAGACATTGGAGAGCCAGCCTCAGGAGGTTTGAAGGATGAGGAGCAGATAGCAAATAGTTAAGATAGCAGAAGAATAGAATGCATGTAATTCAGATTTGCAGAGATCCGAGGACGTAAAAATTTATTAAAAGGAGTTTAAGGAATAGACAATATAAAGGAGTTTAATGTAAACAGAAATAAGGAATATGTAAGGATTTAAGGACTGAAAAGTAGTCAGAGGAACTGAAGGAACTGAACTAAGTAGGCCCATGTACATTAATGTATGTGGTGTGTGTAGTTGAAGTGCCTAACCTTTGTAGGTGTAATGTTTAGCCTGACTGCAAATGCTTGCATGTGTATAAAAGTTTGTTGAAGTGAAGGAAAAAACCTGAGCAAAGTTGTGAATTAATAGAGTGCTGTTTAGTAAAAGACTTTATAAACTTTGCCCTGTCTTCTGATTCCTGTGTGTTCATATGAGACGACTACAAAGTGGGTTTCTGTGAGCAGAGGACAAGGAGGGGTGATTCTCCCCTTGTGTGCGCAGCGCGGAGTGGAGGTGCTGCTGTTCAATAAGGACTGAAGTGTGATGACATCATTCATCTAATCAGGCCAGTGTTCCTGTTTATTATCACAAACTCTGCTATCCAATACCTGCATTTTAAGTGTATTTTATGATTATTATTCATCTATTTGGGTATACAAGAGTATGTGTATTTGTTTACACTATATGATATAGTTTTAGAGAGAAAAGGCTTGGCAACAGACTGATCGTCTATAGGAATATACTAAACTTTGATGGCTAATGTGAGTTTTATTGTCTGTGCATGATTTCTGATCTAAGCTGTGTTGGGGTTTGATATTGAGAAAACTGATGGTTCCCCAATACAGCATCATGCTCAAATAATGAAACTGTTGTATGCTATGATGAAGCCCAAGGAAATAGCAATAGCTAAATGTGCAGCACATAAAAAGGATATGTCAAGGGTCACACAAGGAAATAAAGCAGCTGATGAAGCTGCAAAGGCAGTTACAGGAGCAGACAAAGTGGGTGAAGTGTTTCTGGTTACGCATGAAGTGAATTTGGAAGAAAAAATTACACTTAAGGATGTGATTTTACTTCAGGAAGCTGTTCCTGATGTGGATAAACAGTTGTGGCTAGACCGAGGTGCCACCAAGGATTCTACAGGTCTTTGGAGAAATCATGAGGGATTAATAGTAGCACCTCCAGACCTGTTAGGTCTAATGATTCAGGAAGCACATGGGTTGGCTCATGTTGCAAGGGGGGAAGTTAAACGTAAGATTACAAAGGAGTATGGTTTTTGGGCACCATGTCTGCTTGAGCAGATTGATTATGTTATAGGTAGATGTACTATCTGTCTGAAAAATAATGTTCGAAGGGGAGTGATGGTTCCTCCTGGTTATATTCCAACTCCGAGAGGTCCTATGCGTGAGTTGGTTGTGGACTTTGTGGATATGATAAAGCCAGTTGAAGGAAAGAGGTATATGTTGGTTGTTGTGGATAGATTTTCACGATGGCCTGAGGCTTGTCCAACCAAGCGAAAGGATGCCCAGTCTGTTGCTAAGTTTTTGTGTAGAGAGGTCATAAGCAGGTGGGGACTTCCAGATCGGATATCCTCAGATAATGGGAAAGAGTTTGTGGATAAAACAGTGAAATTGATTTTGCAAAAACTGGGAATTAAACAGCGTCTTGGTGCGGTCTATCATCCGCAAAGTCAAGGGATTTGTGAAAAAATGAATGGTGTTTTGAAAAATCGCATTGTGAAGATTTGCCAGCATACGGGGTTGAATTGGATAGCAGCACTTCCATTGGCGTTAATGGTGTGTCGCTCGAGTGAGCTGCGTGAGTTACATATGACACCTCATGAATTGGTTACAGGTAGATTGATGCCGATGCCTTGTTTGCGTACAAGTGGAAAGGGTCCAAGCTTAGCCCTTTTAGAGGATGAAATGAGAGCATATGTTGCGTATATGGCTAATCTGCATAAAAGAATATCCGCGTACGTTTCTGACAGGCAAAAGAAAGAGGAGGTGCAGGAGAGACTGGACGAACAAAGGAAGTGTTCAGTGCAACCTGGAGACAAGGTGTTTGTGAAGGTATTTAGAAGAAAGTGGTATAACGAACGCCGTGAAGGACCGTTTGAAGTTGTTCGCAGTACGGGAACTGCGGTTCAGGTTAAGGGGTCTCCAACGTGGTACCATTTGTCGCATTGTGTTAAGGCGCCAAGTGAAGAGAGACTAGAGTCACAAAGTCAGGAAGTTGAAGGTTCAAGAAAGTTGGAAGAAAATGTTGTGGAAGATAATGTGGAAGATAATGTGGAAGATGTTGATGGGATTGTGCATGTGTCTGATGATGTCAGAGATGACTCTGCAGTTAGTGAGCAGGAAAGGAGATTTGGAGACGTTGATTTTCAATATGTCCCAGGAACAGCAGAGCCTGTTCCTGAGGAGTGTGAAGCGCCAGAGGTTACAAAGGGAAGTGATTCTGATGCAGGAGAATGCAGAGACACAGGTAAACAAAGGAGTCCAAGACCAGCTAGGAAAAGGGTTAGGCCAAAGCGTTATGACGACTAGAGTGGTAGGAACTTCAGAGAAGTGTAATCTTTCAGCACTGAATGATTCTGAAAGTATGAGTGTGTTATGTTTAACTACGGTAGCGCCTCAGATGGTGACAATGGTGTCAACTCTTAAGAAGAAGGTAGTTAGAGCCAAGTTAGGAGGAGCAGTTTATCTTCCCTGTAAATGCTCGAGGTTTAATGTTGGTGGTAGTAATCCTCCTGTGTGGAGGAATAGTCGTGATGAAGAGTTGTTAATGGGATCTGAGGTTGATACTGTGCCTCTTGATCAGAGGAAATATATTTTGCTGAATGATGTAAGGTGGTTGACAGTCAGTGATGATTGTACACTTTTTGTGAGAAATATTACTAGAGAAGACCTAGGGGAATATACATGTACTTATTATGAGCCGGAGTTTAAATTCATTCCCTTGGTAAATAGTTGGAGAGGAGGTTATATAACTCGTAAAGTGGTGGTTATGATAGTAGATTTGAGTCCTGTGGAGATGTTTACGGTTGCTAAGAGAATTGAGGAGCAAGCTACTACAGCGACTACTCTAGGGGTAAATAGAACACAGATGAGGAGTATTACTTTAGTTCCGGAAACAACTAAGAGTGTTAAAATATCAGTGGAGATTACTACTGTAGCTTCGACTTTGAAGGGAATGGAAGCTACTACAGTGATGGTGAAAGCATCTACTTTTGTCACTTCTGGAAATACTACAAGTAAGGTTGATACAAGGGCAACCTTTGTTAATAATACGGTGACAACGATGTTGCCTAGGAATTTTGTAAAGGTGACTCAAACACCTGACATGACGACTTTGAACTTTAAGGAAGTGGTGAATATAACTCAGAAGCCTATGTTGAAGCTAGAGCTTAGTGTAAATAGTAGTAGTAAGATATCTAAATCTGGGAAGCAGATGGAAGAAGAGAAGGGTGTAGATTCATCTGTGACAACTCAGAGGACTGTTTTGGATGTTAAAGATCAGTTCTTAGATTTTGACTGGACATCAGAAGAAATGACTGACCAGTATCGTTCATTACAGAAGAGAGAAACTAAGTGGAAAGCATTTGGATTCGATTCTTCAGTGTTACAAATCTCAGACCCATGGGCAAGTAGGAATTTGTGGTTTCAGCAGTTAACTCATTCAGTAAGATCAGTTAGACGACTGAATGGTCCATGTATAGTGAAAGTTCCAACACCAGGTACATGGCCTTCAATTTTGGAAACGGAACCAGAGCCGTTGCTTTCTATATGTCAATACTATGTGCTATCATGGTTATTATTTCAGCAGCAATCAGGAGGAGATAGATTGATGGCTTTGTCAGTGCATTTGTTTAGACCTAAGAATAATTGTTCTTGGTTGAGAGATTTACCATATGTGAATTTACTTGATCAGCATGAAAATGTATTGACAGCAGTTCCTGATGCAATAGAGGTAAGATCTGTTGGAGCTAAAGATTGTTTTTGTTCGAATGAAACTAGTAAAGGAACTAGAATGTTTATGGGAATATCAGATTGTGACAATTATATAATGGATTTGGGTGAGCGTAAGCAGAAGGCTAAGAGTGATTTATTTAAGGTGACTTTTTATATGCCACACCGTAAACAAAGCAGAACTTTGATGGTGAGGAATCAGATTTTGCCTGGAAATGTGACTATAGGAAATTTTAAAGATATTTGGTGGGTTTGTGGTGATAAAGCTTATATATTTCTGCCATATGGATGGATAGGATGTTGTTACATGGCAACATTGAAGCTGCCATATGAGGTTTTTACTGTTCAGAGAGGTGAAAGACCGGATGAGAGCCAATCTGAGGCTGTTTCTGGAAGTAGAAAGAAAGGGACATGGCACAATTTCATAATCTAGAGGCCTACCATTGGAGAATAAGTATAGGAGAAAAGTGGGGTATAGGCTTATTTCCATGGTATGGTGTGACATTTTTAGCAGATCACATTGATAATATTACCTACACCCTACAGGGTTTTGCTAATGAGACTGTGAGAGGGTTTGAATACTTATCAAATACTCAGAAAAGTCACAGATTGACGTTACTGAAACATGATATGGCTCTTGATTACATTTTGGCCAAACAGGGTGGCCTGTGTGTAGCTTTGAACTTGACAGGAGATGCTTGTTATACTTTGATTCCTGATAGTTCAGATAATATGACTAGTGTCATAGATGCATTGAAGAATATAAGGGATGCGTTTGGAGCGTCAGCAGGAGCTGGATGGTCTGCGAATGCTTGGTTGCAAGAGAAATTAGGACCGTTGGGAGCAGTGTTGGTTCAGATTTTGGTAGCGGTTCTTCTGTCATTGTGTGTAATGTTTTGTTTTTGTACGCTGTTATTGACCTTTGCAAAGGCTATGATAATGAGATGGGTAGGTGTTGTGATGCCTGGTGATAGGATACAGATGCCTTTATTACGAGGGACTGACATGGACGATGTCGAGGAACTGATGGTAGAAGGTGAACTGATGGAGACGTATCCATTTTGAATATGTAATTTCGTTATAATCTCGTTATATGACTGTAGTCCTACCGTTTATTTTAGTTATTTTGTTTGGTAGTTTTACCATAGAGTAATGAGATTGGGGGAATATGAGAGTATGATATTGTGATTTTACATTTTTGTATAAGGAGTTAATTGATGTTTCAATTTGCATCTGTTGTTTATGCAAAAGATACTGGTTGGTGTTTTTTCTTTCCTTTTAGTATGGAAGGGGGGAGACCACTTTTTGGTTGATTGATTAGTCGAGGACCCTGATGTGCTGAAGGGGTTCATACAGCTCACATGAGGACAATAAGAATGGACTGATAGACTCTGAACAAGGACTCTGTGATGAATGTCAAGATTCAATACATCATCAAGACTTCATGGAGTCACATGGAGAGTCAGCGCTGCTGAGGAGCTGCAGTGTGATACATTCTTATGTCTTTCTTATGTTATTCTATGCTAATAAGATGTGTGCTGTTATAATTGTAGTATGTAATTATGAGTACTTAATGTGATATTATGTTGTTTTTGGAGGTATTAGTCTTTAATGAAAAATGTTCGGTTATGAGGTAGGTACATTTGGGGACCTCAGAGTTTTTTGTTTGTTTCTCGATGGATTAGGGACAGATTGATTGATAGGTAGGAACAAGGTCCAATAGGTCAATCCGAGGGGTCGACCCGTTGACCTTTGGACATTATTGATTTTCTTTTCTGAGGTTTTCGAATGTATTTGCTAAAATCTTAATCCTATCAAATATAATAGTTTCGTTTGTAATTTGGGGTAGAATTGGATGTGATCCTTTCAAATATAATAGTTCCTCCTTTAGATTCTGGGGAAAATTGGACTGGAGTACAATATGTGGCCGCCTGGGCAGAGGGGTCGCGAGTGAGTTTTTCCTGTCTAAATTGATTGATTGATTGATGGACATTTCAGAAGGATGACACTGCCTGATAGGTTTTTCGCTCCTTGCACTCCATAAAAGTTGCTAAGTGCTACATTTAAGTTGGGGAAACATACATGTGGGAGGAACTAGATTATGTTATGTCTATAACCATTGTTCATTATGTTATTCTTTTGATTTTTGAGACTAATTAGTCCCAAAGGGGGGAATATGAGGTGTCTGGAAGGTTCATATAAAATAATTTGGTCAGATATCTCTTTTTAATATTCCTTTTAAAACAATCTCATATATAGGTTATTGTGTAGAAGTGTTTCCCACACTTCTGGGATGCCTCTCATGAGACCTCTACATTCCATAAGGAGGCCGGGGTGTATTCGGTTGCAATCCCACATCTGGGATCCATTTTAAATGCATACATTTCTGTTATTCTATAGAAAATATATTAATCACACAGAGGCCCTAACTGTCAGTAGGAGTGTGGGAACCTCTGCTGAGTTGTAAGAAAATTACCCACCCTATGATTTTGTCTGGATATTCAAGTATTTAAGGAGAAGCAAATTTCATTGGAGTCAGAGAGCAGCAGATCCGAACACAAGCTCTCTCCGGACAAAGCCAGGCTGTCCGAGCGACACTGCTATTATTCTGTAATAAACTTCTTAATTGCAAATAAACTGTGTCAACGGAGTCGTCATTTCATCATCGGCACCTCATCGCTAAGACAAAGACACCTCACAATGAACAAAGTAATACAATTATACAAAAACACTTAAACCACTCAAGAACTGTGTATTAAACGTTTTAAAGATCTTGTATGCTGCTTTTCTGAGTTTGACTGATGATTTAAAAAGCATTGTTATTTTCTATCATCAGTAAAGTCATTGGAATGTACAAAAAGTATTAACCTCTCCATGACCGTGCATGAAACGCTTTTTTGAGGATGTCTGATTCTTAAAATGCATGTTGTAATGTTTCAATGATTAAAGTAACACAATTAAACAAAGACACTAAAACCACTCAGGAACTGTGCTAAACACACTTATTTGGGCTTGGCTTACGCTATTCAATGTCCCCTTCATCAAAGTATAAGAAATGTTCATAAACACTGAAACAATCCAGCACTGTGTCAATCGATTTGTCTTACGCTGAAATTGCTCTTTTTAATGTCACTATCATCAAAGTAAAAGGAATAATTTAAGAAACAGTGAAAAACTAAAGAACTAAATTTTATAAGCTTGTGTGATACTGACACGCATTCAATTACAATATCATCAACGTAATAAGATGGGGAACAATTTCTGAAACACTACAGAATTCGTTGAGCTATTTGTGAAGTCACTTTTAACAAAGTATAAGACATGTAGAACAAACACTAACTCCAAAACTTTGTTTTCAAGCACTACTTTGAGCTTGTCTAATACTAAAAAACATTTTGATAAGTCCCAATGAACGAAAAACTCTGAATGTACAAAAATAGTAAAACACACCAGAACCATGCTGAAACGGCTTTTCTGAGCTTGTCAGATGATGAAAAAAGCATTGTAAATGTCATCATCAGTAAAGTCATTGGAAAGTACAAAAACTATTAACCTGTCCAAAACTCTGCATGAAACGCTTTTTTGAGGTTGTCAGATTCTGAAAATGCATGTTGTAATGTTTCAGTGAACAAATTATTAAAAATATACAATAACACTGAACCACGTCAGAACTGTGCATTAAACACTATTTAAAGCTTGTCTGATGCTTTTCTGAGTTTGTCTGATGATGAAAAAAGCATTGTAAATGACATTTTTAAGAATTGAAATGGATTGTACAAAAACAATTAGAACTCTCCAGAACTGTGCATGAAACGCTTTTTTGAGGATGTCTGATTCTTAAAATGCATGTTGTAATGTTTCAGTGAACAAAGTAATAAAATTAAACAAAGACACTAAAACCACTCAAGAACTGTGCTAAACACACTATTTTGCGCTTGGCTGACGCTATTCAATGTCACTGTCAACAAATTATAAGAAATGTTCATTAACACTGAAACATTCTAGCACTGTGCCAATCGGTTTGTCTTACGCTGAAATTGCTCTTTTTAATGTCACTATCATCAAAGTAAAAGGAATAATTAAAGAAACAGTGAAAAACTAAAGAACTAAATTGTATAAGCTTGTGTGATACTGACACGCATTCAATTACAATATCATCAACGTAATAAGATGGGGAACAATTTCTGAAACACTACAGAAATTTTGAACTTTTTGTGAAGTCACTTTTAACAAAGTATTAGACATGTAGAACAAACACTAACTGCAAAACTTTGTTTTCAAGCACTTCTTTGAGCTTGAGTGATACTGAAATGCATTCAGTTACAAAATAATCGAAGTAAAAGGATGGGGAACAATTTCTGAAACACTACAGAAATGGGCTAAACGAGATTCGTTGAGATTTTTGTGAAGTCACTTTTAACAAAGTATTAGACATGTAAAACAAACACTAACTCCAAAACTTTGTTTTCAAGCACTTCTTTGAGCTTGTCTGATACTGAAATACATTTTGATAAGTCCCAATGAACGAAAAACTCTGGATGTTCAAAAACAGTAAAACACACCAGAACCATGCTGAAACGGCTTTTCTGAGCTTGTCAGATGATGAAAAAAGCGTTGTAAATGTCATCATCAGTAAAGTCATTGGAAATTACAAAAACTATTAACCTGTCCAGAACTGTGCATGAATCGCTATTTTGCGGTTGTCAGATTCTGAAAAGGCATGTTGTAATGTTTCAGTGAACAAAGTAATAAAAATATACAATAACACTAAAAGACGTCAGAACTGTGCATTAAACACTATTTAAAGCTTGTCTGATGATTTTCTGAGTTTGTCTGATGATGAAAAAAGCATTGTAAATGACATTTTTTAGAATTGAAATGGATTGTACAAAAACAATTAGAACTCTCCAGAACTGTGCATGAAAGGCTTTTTTGAGGTGGTCTGATTCTAAAAATGAACGTTGTAATGTTACAATGAACAAAGTAATAAAATTATACAAAAACACTTAAACCACTGGAACTGTGTATTAAACGTTTTAAAGATCTTGTATGCTGCTTTTCTGAGTTTGACTGATGATTAAAAAAGCATTGTTATTTTCATCATCAGTAAAGTCGTTGGAATGTACAAAAAGTATTAACCTCTCCAGGACCGTGCATGAAACGCTTTTTTGAGGATGTCTGATTCTTAAAATGCATGTTGTAATGTTTCAATGATTAAAGTAATCAAATTAAACAAAGACACTAAAACCACTCAGGAACTGTGCTAAACACACTTATTCGGGCTTGGCTTACGCTATTCAATGTCCCCTTCATCAAAGTATAAGAAATGTTCATAAACACTGAAAAATTCCAGCACTGTGCCAATCGATTTGTCTGACGCTGAAACTGCTCTTTTTAATGTCACTATCATCATAGTAAAATGAATAATTAAGGAAACAGTGAAAAACTAGAGAAATAAATTTTATAAGCTTAATTGATACTGTGATACAAACATTGGAAAGTACAAAAACTATTAACCTGTCCAAAACTGTGCATGAAACGCTTTTTTGAGGTTGTCTGATTCTGAAAATGCATGTTGTAATGTTTCAGTGAACAAAGTAAAAAAAAAATAAAAAAACATTAATCCACGTCAGAACTGTGCATTAAACACTATTTAAAGCTTGTCTGATGCTTTTCTGAGTTTGTCTGATGATGAAAAAAGCATTGTAAATGATATTTTTAAGAATTGAAATGGATTGTACAAAACCAATTAAAACGCTCCAGAACTGTGCATGAAACGCTTTTTTGAGGTGGTCTGATTCTGAAAATGCATGATGTAATGTTTCAATGAACAAAGTAATGAAAATATACAAAAACATTAAACCACGTAAGAACTGTGCATTAAACGCTATTTACAGCTTGTCTGATGCTTTTCTGAGTTTTTCTGATAATGATCAAAGCATTGTAAATATCATCATCAATAAAGTCACTGGAAAATACAAAAACTATTAACCTGTTTAGAACTGCGCATTAAACGCTCTTTTGAGGGTGTCGGATTCTTAAAATGCATGTTGTAATGTTTCAATGAACAAAGTAATAAAAGTATACAAAGACACTAAACCACGACAGAACTGTGTATTGAACGTTTTAAAGATCTTATCTGCTGCTTTTCTGAGTTTGACTGATGATGAAAAAAGCATTGTTATTTTCATCATCAGTAAAGTCATTGGAATGTACAAAAAGTAATAACCTCTCCAGAACCGTGCATGAAACGCATTGTTGAGGATGTCTGATTCTGAAAAAGCACGTTGTAATGTTACAATTAACAAAGTAATAAAATTAAACAAAGACACTAAAACCACTCAGGAACTGTGCTAAACACACATATTTGGGCTTAGCTGACGCTATTCAATGTCACTATCAACAAATTATAAGAAATGTTCATAAACACTGAAACATTCTAGCACTGTGCCAATCGGTTTGTCTTACGCTGAAATTGCTCTTTTTAATGTCACTATCATCAAAGTAAAAGGAATAATTAAAGAAACAGTGAAAAACTAAAGAACTTCATTTTATAAGCTTGTGTGATACTGACACGCATTCAATTACAATATCATCAACGTAATAAGATGGGGAACAATTTAAGAAACACTACAGAACTGGGCTAAACGAGATTCGTTGAGCTTTTTGTGAAGTCGCTTTTAACAAAGTATTAGACATGTAAAACAAACACTAACTCCAAAACTTTGTTTTCAAGCACTTCTTTCAGCTTGTCTGATACTGAAATACATTTTGATGAGTCCCAATGAACGAAAAACTCAGGATGTTCAAAAACAGTAAAACACACCAGAACCATGCTGAAACGGCTTTTCTGAGCTTGTCAGATGATGAAAAAAAACATTGTAAATGTCATCAATCAGTAAAGTCATTGGAAAGTACAAAAACTATTAACCTGTCCAAAACTGTGCATGAAACGCTTTATTGAGGTTGTCTGATTCTGAAAAGGCATGTTGTAATGTTTCAGTGAACAAATTATTAAAAATATACAGTAACACTAAACAACGTCAGAACTGTGCATTAAACACTATTTAAAGCTTGTCTGATGATTTTCTGAGTTTGTCAGATGATGAAAAAAAGCATTGTAAATGTCATCAATCAGTAAAGTCATTGAAATGTACAAAAAGTAAACCTCTCCAGAACCGTGCATGAAACGCTTTTTTGAGGATGTCTGATTCTGAAAATGCACGTTGTAATGTTACAATGAACAAAGTAATAAAATTAAACAAAGACACTAAAACCACTCAGGAACTGTGCTAAACACACTTATTTGGGCTTAGCTGACGCTATTCATTGTCACTATCAACAAATTATAAGAAATGTTCATAAACACTGAAGCATTCCAGCACTGTGCCAATCGGTTTGTCTGACGCTGAAACTGCTCTTTTTAATGTCAATATCATCAAAGTAAAAGGAATAATTAAGGAAACAGTGAAAAACTACAGAACTAAATTTTATAAGCTTGTGTGATACTGAAATGCATTCAGTTACAAAATAATCGAAGTAAAAGGATGGGGAACAATTTCTGAAACACATTTTGATAAGTCCCAATGAACGAAAAACTCTGAATGTACAAAAATAGTAAAACACACCAGAACCATGCTGAAACGGCTTTTCTGAGCTTGTCAGATGATGAAAAAAGCATTGTAAATGTCATCATCAGTAAAGTCATTGGAAAATACAAGTGGTCAGGTGGTCTGATTCTTAATAAACACTTAAACCACTCAGGAACTGTGTATTAAACGTTTTAAAGAGCTTGTCTGCTACTTTTCTGAGTTTGACTGATGATAAAAAAAAGCATTGGTAATTTCATCATCAGTAAAGTCATTGGAATGTACAAAAAGTATTAATCTCTCCAGAACCGTGCATGAAACGCTTTTTTGAGGATGTCTGATTCTTAAAATGCATGTTGTAATGCTTCAATGATAAAAATATACAAAAACACTAAACCACGACAGAACTGTGTATTAAACATTTTAAAGATCTTGTCTGCTGCTTTTCTGAGATTGACTGATGATAAAAGCATTATAAATTTAATCATCAGTAAAGTCATTGGAATGTACAAAAAGTATTAACCTCTCCAGTACCGTGCATGAAACGCTTTTTTGAGGATGTCTGATTCTTAAAATGCATGTTGTAATGTTTCAATGATTAAAGTAATAAAATAAAACAAAGACACTAAAGCCACTCATGAACTTTGCTAAACACACTTATTTGGGCTTGGCTTACGCTATTTAATGTTCCCTTCATCAAAGTATAAGAAATGTTCATAAACACTGAAACAATCCAGCACTGTGTCAATCGATTTGTCTGACGCTGAAATTGCTCTTTTTAATGTCACTATCATCAAAGTAAAAGGAATAATTAAAGAAACAGTGAAAAACTAAAGAACTAAATTTTATAAGCTTGTGTGATACTGACACGCATTCAATTACAATATCATCAACGTAATAAGATGGGGAACAATTTCTGAAACACTACAGAATTCGTTGAGCTTTTTGTGAAGTCACTTTTAACAAAGTATAAGACATGTAGAACAAACACTAACTCCAAAACTTTGTTTTCAAGCACTACTTTGAGCTTGTCTAATACTAAAATGCATTTTGATAAGTCCCAATGAACGAAAAACTCAGAATGTACAAAAATAGTAAAACACACCAGAACCATGCTGAAACGGCTTTTCTGAGCTTGTCAGATGATGAAAAAAGCATTGTAAATGTCATCATCAGTAAAGTCATTGGAAAGTACAAAAACTATTAACCTGTCCAAAACTCTGCATGAAACGCTTTTTTGAGGTTGTCAGATTCTGAAAAGGCATGTTGTAATGTTTCAGTGAACAAAGTAAAAAAAAAAAAAAAAAACACTAATCCACGTCAGAACTGTGCATTAAACACTATTTAAAGCTTGTCTGATGCTTTTCTGAGTTTGTCTGATGATGAAAAAAGAATTGTAAATGATATTTTTAAGAATTGAAATGGATTGTACAAAACCAATTAAAACGCTCCAGAACTGTGCATGAAACGCTTTTTTGAGGTGGTCTGATTCTGAAAATGCATGATGTAATGTTTCAATGAACAAAGTAATGAAAATATACAAAAACATTAAACCACGTAAGAACTGTGCATTAAACGCTATTTACAGCTTGTCTGATGCTTTTCTGAGTTTTTCTGATAATGATCAAAGCATTGTAAATATCATCATCAATAAAGTCACTGGAAAATACAAAAACTATTAACCTGTTTAGAACTGCGCATTAAACGCTCTTTTGAGGGTGTCGGATTCTTAAAATGCATGTTGTAATGTTTCAATGAACAAAGTAATAAAAGTATACAAAGACACTAAACCACGACAGAACTGTGTATTGAACGTTTTAAAGATCTTATCTGCTGCTTTTCTGAGTTTGACTGATGATGAAAAAAGCATTGTTATTTTCATCATCAGTAAAGTCATTGGAATGTACAAAAAGTAATAACCTCTCCAGAACCGTGCATGAAACGCATTGTTGAGGATGTCTGATTCTGAAAAAGCACGTTGTAATGTTACAATTAACAAAGTAATAAAATTAAACAAAGACACTAAAACCACTCAGGAACTGTGCTAAACACACTTATTTGGGCTTAGCTGACGCTATTCAATGTCACTATCAACAAATTATAAGAAATGTTCATAAACACTGAAAAATTCCAGCACTGTGCCAATCGGTTTGTCTGACGCTGAAACTGCTCTTTTTAATGTCACTATCATCATAGTAAAATGAATAATTAAGGAAACAGTGAAAAACTACAGAAATAAATTGTATAAGCTTAAGTGATACTGACACGCATTCAATTACAATATCATCAACGTAATAAGATGGGGAACAATTTCTGAAACACTACAGAATTCGTTGAGCTTTTTGTGAAGTCACTTTTAACAAAGTATAAGACATGTAGAACAAACACTAACTCCAAAACTTTGTTTTCAAGCACTTCTTTGAGCTTGTCTGATACTGAAATACATTTTGATAAGTCCCAATGAAAGAAAAACTCAGGATGTTCAAAAACAGTAAAACACACCAGAACCATGCTGAAACGGCTTTTCTGAGCTTGTCAGATGATGAAAAAAAGCATTGTAAATGTCATCATCAGTAAAGTCATTGGAAAGTACAAAAACTATTAACCTGTCCAAAACTGTGCATGAAACGCTTTTTTGAGGTTGTCAGATTCTGAAAATGCATGTTGTAATGTTTCAGTGAACAAATTATTAAAAATATACAATAACACTGAACCACGTCAGAACTGTGCATTAAACACTATTTAAAGCTTGTCTGATGCTTTTCTGAGTTTGTCTGATGATGAAAAAAGCATTGTAAATGACATTTTTAAGAATTGAAATGGATTGTACAAAAACAATTAGAACTCTCCAGAACTGTGCATGAAACGCTTTTTTGAGGATGTCTGATTCTTAAAATGCATGTTGTAATGTTTCAGTGAACAAAGTAATAAAATTAAACAAAGACACTAAAACCACTCAAGAACTGTGCTAAACACACTAATTTGCGCTTGGCTGACGCTATTCAATGTCACTGTCAACAAATTATAAGAAATGTTCATAAACACTGAAACATTCTAGCACTGTGCCAATCGGTTTGTCTTACGCTGAAATTGCTCTTTTTAATGTCACTATCATCAAAGTAAAAGGAATAATTAAAGAAACAGTGAAAAACTAAAGAACTAAATTTTATAAGCTTGTGTGATACTGACACGCATTCAATTACAATATCATCAACGTAATAAGATGGGGAACAATTTCTGAAACACTACAGAATTCGTTGAGCTTTTTGTGAAGTCACTTTTAACAAAGTATAAGACATGTAGAACAAACACTAACTCCAAAACTTTGTTTTCAAGCACTACTTTGAGCTTGTCTAATACTAAAATGCATTTTGATAAGTCCCAATGAACGAAAAACTCAGAATGTACAAAAATAGTAAAACACACCAGAACCATGCTGAAACGGCTTTTCTGAGCTTGTCAGATGATGAAAAAAGCATTGTAAATGTCATCATCAGTAAAGTCATTGGAAAGTACAAAAACTATTAACCTGTCCAAAACTCTGCATGAAACGCTTTTTTGAGGTTGTCAGATTCTGAAAAGGCATGTTGTAATGTTTCAGTGAACAAAGTAAAAAAAAAAAAAAAAAACACTAATCCACGTCAGAACTGTGCATTAAACACTATTTAAAGCTTGTCTGATGCTTTTCTGAGTTTGTCTGATGATGAAAAAAGAATTGTAAATGATATTTTTAAGAATTGAAATGGATTGTACAAAACCAATTAAAACGCTCCAGAACTGTGCATGAAACGCTTTTTTGAGGTGGTCTGATTCTGAAAATGCATGATGTAATGTTTCAATGAACAAAGTAATGAAAATATACAAAAACATTAAACCACGTAAGAACTGTGCATTAAACGCTATTTACAGCTTGTCTGATGCTTTTCTGAGTTTTTCTGATAATGATCAAAGCATTGTAAATATCATCATCAATAAAGTCACTGGAAAATACAAAAACTATTAACCTGTTTAGAACTGCGCATTAAACGCTCTTTTGAGGGTGTCGGATTCTTAAAATGCATGTTGTAATGTTTCAATGAACAAAGTAATAAAAGTATACAAAGACACTAAACCACGACAGAACTGTGTATTGAACGTTTTAAAGATCTTATCTGCTGCTTTTCTGAGTTTGACTGATGATGAAAAAAGCATTGTTATTTTCATCATCAGTAAAGTCATTGGAATGTACAAAAAGTAATAACCTCTCCAGAACCGTGCATGAAACGCATTGTTGAGGATGTCTGATTCTGAAAAAGCACGTTGTAATGTTACAATTAACAAAGTAATAAAATTAAACAAAGACACTAAAACCACTCAGGAACTGTGCTAAACACACTTATTTGGGCTTAGCTGACGCTATTCAATGTCACTATCAACAAATTATAAGAAATGTTCATAAACACTGAAAAATTCCAGCACTGTGCCAATCGGTTTGTCTGACGCTGAAACTGCTCTTTTTAATGTCACTATCATCATAGTAAAATGAATAATTAAGGAAACAGTGAAAAACTACAGAAATAAATTGTATAAGCTTAAGTGATACTGACACGCATTCAATTACAATATCATCAACGTAATAAGATGGGGAACAATTTCTGAAACACTACAGAATTCGTTGAGCTTTTTGTGAAGTCACTTTTAACAAAGTATAAGACATGTAGAACAAACACTAACTCCAAAACTTTGTTTTCAAGCACTTCTTTGAGCTTGTCTGATACTGAAATACATTTTGATAAGTCCCAATGAAAGAAAAACTCAGGATGTTCAAAAACAGTAAAACACACCAGAACCATGCTGAAACGGCTTTTCTGAGCTTGTCAGATGATGAAAAAAAGCATTGTAAATGTCATCATCAGTAAAGTCATTGGAAAGTACAAAAACTATTAACCTGTCCAAAACTGTGCATGAAACGCTTTTTTGAGGTTGTCAGATTCTGAAAATGCATGTTGTAATGTTTCAGTGAACAAATTATTAAAAATATACAATAACACTGAACCACGTCAGAACTGTGCATTAAACACTATTTAAAGCTTGTCTGATGCTTTTCTGAGTTTGTCTGATGATGAAAAAAGCATTGTAAATGACATTTTTAAGAATTGAAATGGATTGTACAAAAACAATTAGAACTCTCCAGAACTGTGCATGAAACGCTTTTTTGAGGATGTCTGATTCTTAAAATGCATGTTGTAATGTTTCAATGAACAAAGTAATAAAATTAAACAAAGACACTAAAACCACTCAGGAACTGTGCTAAACACACTAATTTGGGCTTGGCTGACGCTATTCAATGTCACTATCAACAAAACATAAGAAATGTTCATAAACATTGAAACATTCTAGCACTGTGCCAATCGATTTGTCTTACGCTGAAATTGCTCTTTTTAATGTCACTATCATCAAAGTAAAAGAAATAATTTAAGAAACAGTGAACAATGAACAAAGTAATAAAATTATACAAAAACACTTAAACCACTCAGGAACTGTGTAATAAACGTTTTAAAGAGCTTGTCTGATGCTTTTCTGAGTTTGACTGATGATAAAAAAAGCATTGTAAATGTCATTATCAGTAAAGTCATTGGAAAGTACAAAAACTATTAACCTGTCCAAAACTGTGCATGAAACGCTTTTTTGAGGTTGTCTGATTCTGAAAATGCATGTTGTAATGTTTCAGTGAACATTGTAAAAAAATATACAAAAACACTAATCCATGTCAGAACTGTGCATTAAACACTATTTAAAGCTTGTCTGGTGCTTTTTTGAGTTTGTCTGATGATGAAAAAAGCATTGTAAATGATATTTTTAAGAATTGAAATGGATTGGACAAAAACAATTAAAACTCTCCAAAACTGTGCATGAAAAGCTTTTTTGAGGTGGTCTGATTCTGAAAATGAACGTTGTAATGTTACAATGAACAAAGTAATAAAATTAAACAAAGACACTAAAACCACTCAGGAACTGTGCTAAACACACATATTTGGGCTTAGCTGACGCTATTTAATGTCACTATCAACAAATTATAAGAAATGTTCATAAACACTGAAACATTCTAGCACTGTGCCAATCGGTTTGTCTTACGCTGAAATTGCTCTTTTTAATGTCACTATCATCAAAGTAAAAGGAATAATTAAAGAAACAGTGAAAAACTAAAGAACTTCATTTTATAAGCTTGTGTGATACTGACACGCATTCAATTACAATATCATCAACGTAATAAGATGGGGAACAATTTAAGAAACACTACAGAACTGGGCTAAACGAGATTCGTTGAGCTTTTTGTGAAGTCGCTTTTAACAAAGTATTAGACATGTAAAACAAACACTAACTCCAAAACTTTGTTTTCAAGCACTTCTTTCAGCTTGTCTGATACTGAAATACATTTTGATGAGTCCCAATGAACGAAAAACTCAGGATGTTCAACAACAGTAAAACACACCAGAACCATGCTGAAACGGCTTTTCTGAGCTTGTCAGATGATGAAAAAAAACATTGTAAATGTCATCAATCAGTAAAGTCATTGGAAAGTACAAAAACTATTAACCTGTCCAAAACTGTGCATGAAACGCTTTAGTGAGGTTGTCTGATTCTGAAAAGGCATGTTGTAATGTTTCAGTGAACAAATTATTAAAAATATACAGTAACACTAAACAACGTCAGAACTGTGCATTAAACACTATTTAAAGCTTGTCTGATGATTTTCTGAGTTTGTCAGATGATGAAAAAAAGCATTGTAAATGTCATCAATCAGTAAAGTCATTGAAATGTACAAAAAGTAAACCTCTCCAGAACCGTGCATGAAACGCTTTTTTGAGGATGTCTGATTCTGAAAATGCACGTTGTAATGTTACAATGAACAAAGTAATAAAATTAAACAAAGACACTAAAACCACTCAGGAACTGTGCTAAACACACTTATTTGGGCTTAGCTGACGCTATTCATTGTCACTATCAACAAATTATAAGAAATGTTCATAAACACTGAAGCATTCCAGCACTGTGCCAATCGGTTTGTCTGACGCTGAAACTGCTCTTTTTAATGTCAATATCATCAAAGTAAAAGGAATAATTAAGGAAACAGTGAAAAACTACAGAACTAAATTTTATAAGCTTGTGTGATACTGAAATGCATTCAGTTACAAAATAATCGAAGTAAAAGGATGGGGAACAATTTCTGAAACACATTTTGATAAGTCCCAATGAACGAAAAACTCTGAATGTACAAAAATAGTAAAACACACCAGAACCATGCTGAAACGGCTTTTCTGAGCTTGTCAGATGATGAAAAAAGCATTGTAAATGTCATCATCAGTAAAGTCATTGGAAAGTACAAAAACTATTAACCTGTCCAAAACTCTGCATGAAACGCTTTTTTGAGGTTGTCTGATTCTGAAAAGGCATGTTGTAATGTTTCAGTGAACAAAGTAAAAAAAAAATAAAAAAACATTAATCCACGTCAGAACTGTGCATTAAACACTATTTAAAGCTTGTCTGATGCTTTTCTGAGTTTGTCTGATGATGAAAAAAGCATTGTAAATGATATTTTTAAGAATTGAAATGGATTGTACAGAACCAATTAAAACGCTCCAGAACTGTGCATGAAACGCTTTTTTGAGGTGGTCTGATTCTGAAAATGCATGATGTAATGTTTCAATGAACAAAGTAATGAAAATATACAAAAACATTAAACCACGTAAGAACTGTGCATTAAACGCTATTTACAGCTTGTCTGATGCTTTTCTGAGTTTTTCTGATAATGATCAAAGCATTGTAAATATCATCATCAATAAAGTCACTGGAAAATACAAAAACTATTAACCTGTTTAGAACTGCGCATTAAACGCTCTTTTGAGGGTGTCGGATTCTTAAAATGCATGTTGTAATGTTTCAATGAACAAAGTAATAAAAGTATACAAAGACACTAAACCACGACAGAACTGTGTATTGAACGTTTTAAAGATCTTATCTGCTGCTTTTCTGAGTTTGACTGATGATGAAAAAAGCATTGTTATTTTCATCATCAGTAAAGTCATTGGAATGTACAAAAAGTAATAACCTCTCCAGAACCGTGCATGAAACGCATTGTTGAGGATGTCTGATTCTGAAAAAGCACGTTGTAATGTTACAATTAACAAAGTAATAAAATTAAACAAAGACACTAAAACCACTCAGGAACTGTGCTAAACACACTTATTTGGGCTTAGCTGACGCTATTCAATGTCACTATCAACAAATTATAAGAAATGTTCATAAACATTGAAACATTCTAGCACTGTGCCAATCGATTTGTCTTACGCTGAAATTGCTCTTTTTAATGTCACTATCATCAAAGTAAAAGAAATAATTTAAGAAACAGTGAACAATGAACAAAGTAATAAAATTATACAAAAACACTTAAACCACTCAGGAACTGTGTAATAAACGTTTTAAAGAGCTTGTCTGCTACTTTTCTGAGTTTGACTGATGATAAAAAAAGCATTGTAAATGTCATTATCAGTAAAGTCATTGGAAAGTACAAAAACTATTAACCTGTCCAAAACTGTGCATGAAACGCTTTTTTGAGGTTGTCTGATTCTGAAAATGCATGTTGTAATGTTTCAGTGAACATTGTAAAAAAATATACAAAAACACTAATCCATGTCAGAACTGTGCATTAAACACTATTTAAAGCTTGTCTGGTGCTTTTTTGAGTTTGTCTGATGATGAAAAAAGCATTGTAAATGATATTTTTAAGAATTGAAATGGATTGGACAAAAACAATTAAAACTCTCCAAAACTGTGCATGAAAAGCTTTTTTGAGGTGGTCTGATTCTGAAAATGAACGTTGTAATGTTACAATGAACAAAGTAATAAAATTAAACAAAGACACTAAAACCACTCAGGAACTGTGCTAAACACACATATTTGGGCTTAGCTGACGCTATTTAATGTCACTATCAACAAATTATAAGAAATGTTCATAAACACTGAAACATTCTAGCACTGTGCCAATCGGTTTGTCTTACGCTGAAATTGCTCTTTTTAATGTCACTATCATCAAAGTAAAAGGAATAATTAAAGAAACAGTGAAAAACTAAAGAACTTCATTTTATAAGCTTGTGTGATACTGACACGCATTCAATTACAATATCATCAACGTAATAAGATGGGGAACAATTTAAGAAACACTACAGAACTGGGCTAAACGAGATTCGTTGAGCTTTTTGTGAAGTCGCTTTTAACAAAGTATTAGACATGTAAAACAAACACTAACTCCAAAACTTTGTTTTCAAGCACTTCTTTCAGCTTGTCTGATACTGAAATACATTTTGATGAGTCCCAATGAACGAAAAACTCAGGATGTTCAACAACAGTAAAACACACCAGAACCATGCTGAAACGGCTTTTCTGAGCTTGTCAGATGATGAAAAAAAACATTGTAAATGTCATCAATCAGTAAAGTCATTGGAAAGTACAAAAACTATTAACCTGTCCAAAACTGTGCATGAAACGCTTTAGTGAGGTTGTCTGATTCTGAAAAGGCATGTTGTAATGTTTCAGTGAACAAATTATTAAAAATATACAGTAACACTAAACAACGTCAGAACTGTGCATTAAACACTATTTAAAGCTTGTCTGATGATTTTCTGAGTTTGTCAGATGATGAAAAAAAGCATTGTAAATGTCATCAATCAGTAAAGTCATTGAAATGTACAAAAAGTAAACCTCTCCAGAACCGTGCATGAAACGCTTTTTTGAGGATGTCTGATTCTGAAAATGCACGTTGTAATGTTACAATGAACAAAGTAATAAAATTAAACAAAGACACTAAAACCACTCAGGAACTGTGCTAAACACACTTATTTGGGCTTAGCTGACGCTATTCATTGTCACTATCAACAAATTATAAGAAATGTTCATAAACACTGAAGCATTCCAGCACTGTGCCAATCGGTTTGTCTGACGCTGAAACTGCTCTTTTTAATGTCAATATCATCAAAGTAAAAGGAATAATTAAGGAAACAGTGAAAAACTACAGAACTAAATTTTATAAGCTTGTGTGATACTGAAATGCATTCAGTTACAAAATAATCGAAGTAAAAGGATGGGGAACAATTTCTGAAATACCACAGAACTGGGCTAAACGAGATTCGTTGAGCTATTTGTGAAGTCACTTTTAACAAAGTATAAGACATGTAGAACAAACACTAACTCCAAAACTTTGTTTTCAAGCACTACTTTGAGCTTGTCTCATACTGAAATACATTTTGATAAGTCCCAATGAACGAAAAACTCAGGATGTTCAAAAACAGTAAAACACACCAGAACCATGCTGAAACGGCTTTTCTGAGCTTGTCAGATGATGAAAAAAAGCATTGTAAATGTCATCATCAGTAAAGGCATTGGAAAGTACAAAAACTATTAACCTGTCCAAAACTGTGCATGAAACGCTTTTTTGAGGTTGTCTGATTCTGAAAAGGCATGTTGTAATGTTTCAGTGAACAAATTATTAAAAATATACAATAACACTAAACCATGTCAGAACTGTGCATTAAACACTATTTAAAGCTTGTCTGATGATTTTCTGAGTTTGTCTGATGATGAAAAAAGCATTGTAAATGACATTTTTAAGAATTGAAATGGATTGTACAAAAACAATTAGAACTCTCCAGAACTGTGCATGAAACGCTTTTTTGAGGATGTCTGATTCTTAAAATGCATAATGTAATGTTTCAATGAACAAAGTAATAAAATTAAACAAAGACACTAAAACCACTCAGGAACTGTGCTAAACACACTAATTTGGGCTTGGCTGACGCTATTCAATGTCACTATCAACAAAACATAAGAAATGTTCATAAACACTGAAACATTCTAGCACTGTGCCAATCGATTTGTCTTACGCTGAAATTGCTCTTTTTAATGTCACTATCATCAAAGTAAAAGGAATAATTTAAGAAACAGTGAACAATGAACAAAGTAATAAAATTATACAAAAACACTTAAACCACTCAGGAACTGTGTAATAAACGTTTTAAAGAGCTTGTCTGCTACTTTTCTGAGTTTGACTGATGATAAAAAAAGCATTGTAAATGTCATTATCAGTAAAGTCATTGGAAAGTACAAAAACTATTAACCTGTCCAAAACTGTGCATGAAACGCTTTTTTGAGGTTGTCTGATTCTGAAAATGCATGTTGTAATGTTTCAGTGAACATTGTAAAAAAAATATACAAAAACACTAATCCATGTCAGAACTGTGCATTAAACACTATTTAAAGCTTGTCTGGTGCTTTTTTGAGTTTGTCTGATGATGAAAAAAGCATTGTAAATGATATTTTTAAGAATTGAAATGGATTGGACAAAAACAATTAAAACTCTCCAAAACTGTGCATGAAAAGCTTTTTTGAGGTGGTCTGATTCTGAAAATGAACGTTGTAATGTTACAATGAACAAAGTAATAAAATTAAACAAAGACACTAAAACCACTCAAGAACTGTGCTAAACACACTAATTTGCTCTTGGCTGACGCTATTCAATGTCACTGTCAACAAATTATAAGAAATGTTGTCTGATTCTGAAAATGCATATTGTAATGTTTCAGTGAACAAAGTAAAAAAAAAAACACTAATCCACGTCAGAACTGTGCATTAAACACTATTTAAAGCTTGTCTGATGCATTTCTGAGTTTGTCTGATGATGAAAAAAGCATTGTAAATGATATTTTTAAGAATTAAAATGCATTGTACAAAAACAATTAAAACGCTCCAGAACTGTGCATGAAACGCTTTTTTGAGGTGGTCTGATTCTGAAAATGCATGATGTAATGTTTCAATGAACAAAGTAATGAAAATATACAAAAACAATAAACCACGTAAGAACTGTGCATTAAACGCTATTTACAGCTTGTCTGATGCTAAACGAGATTCGTTGATCTTTTTGTGAAGTCACTTTTAACAAAGTATAAGACATGTAGAACAAACACTAACTCCAAAACTTTGTTTTCAAGCACTTCTTTGAGCTTGTCTCATACTGAAATACATTTTGATAAGTCCCAATGAACGAAAAACTCAGGATGTTCAAAAACAGTAAAACACACCAGAACCATGCTGAAACGGCTTTTCTGAGCTTGTCAGATGATAAAAAAAAGCATTGTAAATGTCATCATCAGTAAAGTCATTGGAAAGTACAAAAACTATTAACCTGTCTAGAACTGTGCATGAAACGCTCTTTTGAGGGTGTCGGATTCTTAAAATGCATGTTGTAATGTTTCAATGAACAAAGTAATAAAAGTATACAAAGACACTAAAACCACTCAGGAACTGTGCTAAACACACTTATTTGGGCTTAGCTGACGCTATTCAATGTCACTATCAACAAATTATAGGAAATGTTCATAAACACTGAAAAATTCCAGCACTGTGCCAATCGGTTTGTCTGACGCTGAAATTTCTCTTTTTAATGTCACTATCATCAAAGTAAAAGGAATAATTAAGGAAACAGTGAAAAACTACAGAAATAAATTTTATAAGCTTAAGTGATACTGAAATGCATTCAGTTACAATATCATCAACGTAATTAGATGGGGAACAATTTCTGAAACACTACAGAATTCGTTGAGCTTTATGTGAAGTCAGTTTTAACAAAGTATAAGACTTTGTATAAGCGTAAATATACAATAACACTAAAAGACGTCAGAACTGTGCATTAAACACTATTTAAAGCTTGTCTGATAATTTTCTGAGTTTGTCTGATGATGAAAAAAGCATTGTAAATGACATTTTTTAGAATTGAAATGGATTGTACAAAAACAATTAGAACTCTCCAGAACTGTGCATGAAAGGCTTTTTTGAGGTGTTCTGATTCTAAAAATGAACGTTGTAATGTTACAATGAACAAAGTAATAAAATTATACAAAAACACTTAAACCACTGGAACTGTGTATTAAACGTTTTAAAGATCTTGTATGCTGCTTTTCTGAGTTTGACTGATGATTAAAAAAGCATTGTTATTTTCATCATCAGTAAAGTCATTGGAATGTACAAAAAGTATTAACCTCTCCAGGACCGTGCATGAAACGCTTTTTTGAGGATGTCTGATTCTTAAAATGCATGTTGTAATGTTTCAATGATTAAAGTAATAAAATTAAACAAAGACACTAAAACCACTCATGAACTGTGCTAAACACACTTATTCGGGCTTGGCTTACGCTATTCAATGTCCCCTTCATCAAAGTATAAGAAATGTTCATAAACACTGAAACAATCCAGCACTGTGTCAATCGATTTGTCTGACGCTGAAATTGCTCTTTTTAATGTCACTATCATCAAAGTAAAAGGAATAATTAAAGAAACAGTGAAAAACTAAAGAACTAAATTTTATAAGCTTGTGTGATACTGACACGCATTCAATTACAATATCATCAACGTAATAAGATGGGGAACAATTTCTGAAACACTACAGAATTCGTTGAGCTTTATGTGAAGTCAGTTTTAACAAAGTATAAGACATGTAGAACAAACAATAACTCCAAAACTTTGTTTTCAAGCACTTCTTTAAGCTTGTCTAATACTAAAATGCATTTTGATAAGTCCCAATAAACGAAAAACTTAGGATGTTCAAAAACATTAAAACACACCAGAACCATGCTGAAACGGCTTTTCTGAGTTTGACTGATGATAAAAAAAGCATTGTAAATGGCATCATCAGTAAAGTCATTAAAAAATACAAAAACGATTAACCTGTCCAGAACTGTGCATGAAAAGTTTTTTTGAGGATGTCTGATTCTTAAAATGCATGTTGTAATGTTTCAATGAACAAAGTAATAAAATTAAACAAAGACACTAAAACCACTCAAGAACTGTGCTAAACACACTAATTTGCGCTTGGCTGACGCTATTCAATGTCACTGTCAACAAATTATAAGAAATGTTCATAAACACTGAAACATTCTAGCACTGTGCCAATCGGTTTGTCTTACGCTGAAATTGCTCTTTTTAATGTCACTATCATCAAAGTAAAAGGAATAATTAAAGAAACAGTGAAAAACTAAAGAACTAAATTTTATAAGCTTGTGTGATACTGACACGCATTCAATTACAATATCATCAACGTAATAAGATGGGGAACAATTTCTGAAACACTACAGAATTCGTTGAGCTTTTTGTGAAGTCACTTTTAACAAAGTGTAAGACATGTAGAACAAACACTAACTCCAAAACTTTGTTTTCAAGCACTACTTTGAGCTTGTCTAATACTAAAATGCATTTTGATAAGTCCCAATGAACGAAAAACTCTGAATGTACAAAAATAGTAAAACACACCAGAACCATGCTGAAACGGCTATTCTGAGCTTGTCAGATGATGAAAAAAGCATTGTAAATGTCATCATCAATAAAGTCATTAAAAAATACAAAAACGATTAACCTGTCCAGAACTGTGCATGAAACGTTTTTTTGAGGATGTCTGATTCTTAAAATGCATGTTGTAATGTTTCAATGAACAAAGTAATAAAATTAAACAAAGACACTAAAACCACTCAAGAACTGTGCTAAACACACTAATTTGCGCTTGGCTGACGCTATTCAATGTCACTGTCAACAAATTATAAGAAATGTTCATAAACACTGAAACATTCTAGCACTGTGCCAATCGGTTTGTCTTACGCTGAAATTGCTCTTTTTAATGTCACTATCATCAAAGTAAAAGGAATAATTAAAGAAACAGTGAAAAACTAAAGAACTAAATTTTATAAGCTTGTGTGATACTGACACGCATTCAATTACAATATCATTAACGTAATAAGATGGGGAACAATTTCTGAAACACTACAGAATTCGTTGAGCTTTTTGTGAAGTCACTTTTAACAAAGTATGAGACATGTAGAACAAACACTAACTCCAAAACTTTGTTTTCAAGCACTACTTTGAGCTTGTCTAATACTAAAATGCATTTTGATAAGTCCCAATGAACGAAAAACTCTGAATGTACAAAAATAGTAAAACACACCAGAACCATGCTGAAACGGCTTTTCTGAGCTTGTCAGATGATGAAAAAAAGCATTGTAAATGTCATCATCAGTAAAGTCATTGGAAAGTACAAAAACTATTAACCTGTCCAAAACTCTGCATGAAACGCTTTTTTGAGGTTGTCTGATTCTGAAAATGCATGTTGTAATGTTTCAGTGAACAAAGTAAAAAAAAAACAAAAAAACACTAATCCACGTCAGAACTGTGCATTAAACACTATTTAAAGCTTGTCTGATGCATTTCTGAGTTTGTCTGATGATGAAAAAAGCATTGTAAATGATATTTTTAAGAATTGAAATGCATTGTACAAAAACAATTAAAACGCTCCAGAACTGTGCATGAAACGCTTTTTTGAGGTGGTCTGATTCTGAAAATGCATGATGTAATGTTTCAATGAACAAAGTAATGAAAATATACAAAAACAATAAACCACGTAAGAACTGTGCATTAAACGCTATTTACAGCTTGTCTGATGCTTTTCTGAGTTTTTCTGATAATGAACAAAGCATTGTAAATATCATCATCAATAAAGTCATTGGAAAATACAAAAACTATTAACCTGTCTAGAACTGTGCATGAAACGCTCTTTTGAGGGTGTCGGATTCTTAAAATGCATGTTGTAATGTTTCAATGAACAAAGTAATAAAAGTATACAAAGACACTAAAACCACTCAGGAACTGTGCTAAACACACATATTTGGGCTTAGCTGACGCTATTCAATGTCACTATCAACAAATTATAGGAAATGTTCATAAACACTGAAAAATTCCAGCACTGTGCCAATCGGTTTGTCTGACGCTGAAATTTCTCTTTTTAATGTCACTATCATCAAAGTAAAAGGAATAATTAAGGAAACAGTGAAAAACTACAGAAATAAATTTTATAAGCTTAAGTGATACTGAAATGCATTCAGTTACAATATCATCAACGTAATTAGATGGGGAACAATTTCTGAAACACTACAGAATTCGTTGAGCTTTATGTGAAGTCAGTTTTAACAAAGTATAAGACTTTGTATAAGCGTAAATATACAATAACACTAAAAGACGTCAGAACTGTGCATTAAACACTATTTAAAGCTTGTCTGATGATTTTCTGAGTTTGTCTGATGATGAAAAAAGCATTGTAAATGACATTTTTTAGAATTGAAATGGATTGTACAAAAACAATTAGAACTCTCCAGAACTGTGCATGAAAGGCTTTTTTGAGGTGTTCTGATTCTAAAAATGAACGTTGTAATGTTACAATGAACAAAGTAATAAAATTATACAAAAACACTTAAACCACTGGAACTGTGTATTAAACGTTTTAAAGATCTTGTATGCTGCTTTTCTGAGTTTGACTGATGATTAAAAAAGCATTGTTATTTTCATCATCAGTAAACTCATTGGAATACACAAAAAGTATTAACCTCTCCAGGACCGTGCATGAAACGCTTTTTTGAGGATGTCTGATTCTTAAAATGCATGTTGTAATGTTTCAATGATTAAAGTAATAAAATTAAACAAAGACACTAAAACCACTCATGAACTGTGCTAAACACACTTATTCGGGCTTGGCTTACGCTATTCAATGTCCCCTTCATCAAAGTATAAGAAATGTTCATAAACACTGAAACAATCCAGCACTGTGTCAATCGATTTGTCTGACGCTGAAATTGCTCTTTTTAATGTCACTATCATCAAAGTAAAAGGAATAATTAAAGAAACAGTGAAAAACTAAAGAACTAAATTTTATAAGCTTGTGTGATACTGACACGCATTCAATTACAATATCATTAACGTAATAAGATGGGGAACAATTTCTGAAACACTACAGAATTCGTTGAGCTTTTTGTAAAGTCACTTTTAACAAAGTATGAGACATGTAGAACAAACACTAACTCCAAAACTTTGTTTTCAAGCACTACTTTGAGCTTGTCTAATACTAAAATGCATTTTGATAAGTCCCAATGAACGAAAAACTCTGAATGTACAAAAATAGTAAAACACACCAGAACCATGCTGAAACGGCTTTTCTGAGCTTGTCAGATGATAAAAAAAAGCATTGTAAATGTCATCATCAGTAAAGTCATTGGAAAGTACAAAAACTATTAACCTGTCCAAAACTCTGCATGAAACGCTTTTTTGAGGTTGTCTGATTCTGAAAATGCATGTTGTAATGTTTCAGTGAACAAAGTAATAAAAATATACAATAACACTTAACCACGTCAGAACTGTGCATTAAACACTATTTAAAGCTTGTCTGATGATTTTCTGAGTTTGTCTGATGATGAAAAAAGCATTGTAAATGACATTTTTAAGAATTGAAATAAATTGTACAAAAACAATTAGAACTCTCCAGAACTGTGCATGAAACGCTTTTTTAAGGTGGTCTGATTCTAAAAATGAACGTTGTAATGTTACAATGAATAAAGTAATAAAATTATACAAAAACATTTAAATCACTCAGGAACTGTGTATTAAACGTTTTAAAGAGCTTGTCTGCTGCTTTTCTGTGTTTGACTATTGATAAAAAAAGCATTGTTAATTTCATCATCAGTAAAGTCATTGGAATGTACAAAAAGTATTAATCTCTCCAGAACCGTGCATAAAACGCTTTTTTGAGGATGTCTGATTCTTAAAATGCATGTTGTAATGCTTCAATGAACAAAGTAATAAAAATATACAAAAACACTAAACCACGACAGAACTGTGTATTAAACATTTTAAAGATCTTGTCTGCTGCTTTTCTGAGATTGACTGATGATAAAAGCATTGTAAATTTAATCATCAGTAAAGTCATTGGAATGTACAAAAACTATTAACCTGTCCAGAACTGTGCATGAAACGCTTTTTTGAGGATGTCTGATTCTGAAAATGCACGTTGTAGTTACAATGAACAAAGTAATAAAATTAAACAAAGACACTAAAACCACTCAGGAACTGTGCTAAACACACTTATTTGGGCTTGGATGACGCTATTCAATGTCACTATCAACAAATTATAAGAAATATTCATAAACACTGAAACATTCTAGCACTGTGCCAATCGGTTTGTCTTACGCTGAAATTGCTCTTTTTAATGTCACTATTATCAAAGTAAAAGGAATAATTTAAGAAACATTGAAAAATAAAAGAACTAAATTTTATAAGCTTGTGTGATACTGACACGCATTCAGTTACAAAATAATCGAAGTAAAAGGATGGAGAACAATTCCTGAAACACTACAGAACTGGGCTAAACGAGATTCGTTGATCTTTTTGTGAAGTCACTTTTAACAAAGTATAAGACATGTAGAACAAACACTAACTCCAAAACTTTGTTTTCAAGCACTTCTTTGAGCTTGTCTCATACTGAAATACATTTTGATAAGTCCCAATGAACGAAAAACTCAGGATGTTCAAAAACAGTAAAACACACCAGAACCATGCTGAAACGGCTTTTCTGAGCTTGTCAGATGATAAAAAAAAGCATTGTAAATGTCATCATCAGTAAAGTCATTGGAAAGTACAAAAACTATTAACCTGTCCAAAACTGTGCATGAAACGCTTTTTTGAGGTTGTCAGATTCTGAAAATGCATGTTGTAATGTTTCAGTGAACAAATTATTAAAAATATACAATAACACTGAACCACGTCAGAACTGTGCATTAAACACTATTTAAAGCTTGTCTGATGCTTTTCTGAGTTTGTCTGATGATGAAAAAAGCATTGTAAAACTGCTTAAGAATTGAAATTCTTAAGCAGTTTTTAAGAATTGAAATGGATTGTACAAAAACAATTAGAACTCTCCAGAACTGTGCATGAAACGCTTTTTTGAGGATGTCTGATTCTTAAAATGCATGTTGTAATGTTTCAGTGAACAAAGTAATAAAATTAAACAAAGACACTAAAACCACTCAGGAACTGTGCTAAACACACTTATTTGGGCTTGGATGACGCTATTCAATGTCACTATCAACAAATTATAAGAAATATTCATAAACACTGAAACATTCTAGCACTGTGCCAATCGGTTTGTCTTACGCTGAAATTGCTCTTTTTAATGTCACTATTATCAAAGTAAAAGGAATAATTTAAGAAACATTGAAAAATAAAAGAACTAAATTTTATAAGCTTGTGTGATACTGACACGCATTCAGTTACAAAATAATCGAAGTAAAAGGATGGAGAACAATTCCTGAAACACTACAGAACTGGGCTAAACGAGATTCGTTGAGCTTTTTGTGAAGTCACTTTTAACAAAGTATAAGACATGTAGAACAAACACTTACTCCAAAACTTTGTTTTCAAGCACTACTTTGAGCTTGTCTAATACTAAAATGCATTTTGATAAGTCCCAATGAACGAAAAACTCAGAATGTACAAAAATAGTAAAACACACCAGAACCATGCTGAAACGGCTTTTCTGAGCTTGTCAGATGATGAAAAAAGCATTGTAAATGTCATCATCAGTAAAGTCACTGGAAAATACAAAAACTATTAACCTGTCCAAAACTGTGCATGAAACGCTTTTTTGAGGTTGTCAGATTCTGAAAAGGCATGTTGTAATGTTTCAGTGAACAAAGTAAAAAAAAACAAAAAAAAACACTAATCCACGTCAGAACTGTGCATTAAACACTATTTAAAGCTTGTATGATGCTTTTCTGAGTTTGTCTGATGATGAAAAAAGCATTGTAAATGACATTTTTAAGAATTGAAATGGATTGTACAAAAACAATTAAAACGCTCCAGAACTGTGCATGAAACGCTTTTTTGAGGTGGTCTGATTCTTAAAAAACACTTAAACCACTCAGGAACTGTGTATTAAACGTTTTAAAGAGCTTGTCTGCTACTTTTCTGAGTTTGACTGATGATAAAAAAAAGCATTATTAATTTCATCATCAGTAAAGTCATTGGAATGTACAAAAAGTATTAATCTCTCCAGAACCGTGCATGAAACGCTTTTTTGAGGATGTCTGATTCTTAAAATGCATGTTGTAATGCTTCAATGATAAAAATATACAAAAACACTAAACCACGACAGAACTGTGTATTAAACATTTTAAAGATCTTGTCTGCTGCTTTTCTGAGATTGACTGATGATAAAAGCATTGTAAATTTAATCATCAGTAAAGTCATTGGAATGTACAAAAAGTATTAACCTCTCCAGTACCGTGCATGAAACGCTTTTTTGAGGATGTCTGATTCTTAAAATGCATGTTGTAATGTTTCAATGATTAAAGTAATAAAATAAAACAAAGACACTAAAGCCGCTCATGAACTTTGCTAAACACACTTATTTGGGCTTGGCTTACGCTATTCAATGTTCCCTTCATCAAAGTATAAGAAATGTTCATAAACACTGAAACAATCCAGCACTGTGTCAATCGATTTGTCTGACGCTGATATTGCTCTTTTTAATGTCACTATCATCAAAGTAAAAGGAATAATTAAAGAAACAGTGAAAAACTAAAGAACTAAATTTTATGAACTTGTGTGATGCTGAAACGCATTTAGTTACAATATCATCAACGTAATTAGATGGGGAACAATTTCTGAAACACTACAGAAATCGTTGATCTTTTTGTGAAGTCACTTTTAACAAAGTATAAGACATGTAGAACAAACACTAACTCCAAAACTTTGTTTTCAAGCACTTCTTTGAGCTTGTCTCATACTGAAATACATTTTGATAAGTCCCAATGAACGAAAAACTCAGGATGTTCAAAAACAGTAAAACACACCAGAACCATGCTGAAACGGCTTTTCTGAGCTTGTCAGATGATAAAAAAAAGCATTGTAAATGTCATCATCAGTAAAGTCATTGGAAAGTACAAAAACTATTAACCTGTCCAAAACTGTGCATGAAACGCTTTTTTGAGGTTGTCAGATTCTGAAAATGCATGTTGTAATGTTTCAGTGAACAAATTATTAAAAATATACAATAACACTGAACCACGTCAGAACTGTGCATTAAACACTATTTAAAGCTTGTCTGATGCTTTTCTGAGTTTGTCTGATGATGAAAAAAGCATTGTAAAACTGCTTAAGAATTGAAATTCTTAAGCAGTTTTTAAGAATTGAAATGGATTGTACAAAAACAATTAGAACTCTCCAGAACTGTGCATGAAACGCTTTTTTGAGGATGTCTGATTCTTAAAATGCATGTTGTAATGTTTCAGTGAACAAAGTAATAAAATTAAACAAAGACACTAAAACCACTCAAGAACTGTGCTAAACACACTAATTTGCTCTTGGCTGACGCTATTCAATGTCACTGTCAACAAATTATAAGAAATGTTCATAAACACTGAAACATTCTAGCACTGTGCCAATCGGTTTGTCTTACGCTGAAATTGCTCTTTTTAATGTCACTATCATCAAAGTAAAAGGAATAATTAAAGAAAGAGTGAAAAACTAAAGAACTAAATTTTATAAGCTTGTGTGATACTGACACGCATTCAATTACAATATCATCAACGTAATAAGATGGGGAAAAATTTCTGAAACACTACAGAATTCGTTGAGCTTTTTGTGGTCACTTTTAACAAGGTATAAGACATGTAGAACAAACACTAACTCCAAAACTTTGTTTTCAAGCACTACTTTGAGCTTGTCTAATACTAAAATGCATTTTGATAAGTCCCAATGAACGAAAAACTCTGAATGTACAAAAATAGTAAAACACACCAGAACCATGCTGAAACGGCTTTTCTGAGCTTGTCAGATGATGAAAAAAGCATTGTAAATGTCATCATCAGTAAAGTCATTGGAAAGTACAAAAACTATTAACCTGTCCAAAACTGTGCATGAAACGCTTTTATGAGGTTGTCTGATTCTGAAAATGCATGTTGTAATGTTTCAGTGAACAAAGTAATAAAAATATACAATAACACTAAAACACGTCAGAACTGTGCATTAAACACTATTTAAAGCTTGTCTGATGATTTTCTGAGTTTGTCTGATGATGAAAAAAGCATTGTAAATGACATTTTTAAGAATTGAAATAAATTGTACAAAAACAATTAGAACTCTCCAGAACTGTGCATGAAACGCTTTTTTGAGGATGTCTGATTCTTAAAATGCATGTTGTAATGCTTCAATGAACAAAGTAATAAAAATATACAAAAACACTAAACCACGACAGAACTGTGTATTAAACATTTTAAAGATCTTGTCTGCTGCTTTTCAGAGGTTGACTGATGATAAAAGCATTGTAAATTTAATCATCAGTAAAGTCATTGGAATGTACAAAAACTATTAACCTGTCCAGAACTGTGCATGAAACGCTTTTTTGAGGTTGTCAGATTCTGAAAATGCATGTTGTAATGTTTCAATGAACAAAGTGATAAAAATATACAAAAACACTAAACCACGTCAGAACTGTGCATTAAACACTATTTAAAGCTTGTCTGATGATTTTCTGAGTTTGTCTGATGATGAAAAAAGCATTGTAAATGACATTTTTTAGAATTGAAATGGATTGTACAAAAACAATTAGAACTCTCCAGAACTGTGCATGAAACGCTTTTTTGAGGTGGTCTGATTCTAAAAGTGAACGTTGTAATCTTACAATGAACAAAGTAATAAAATTATACAAAAACACTTAAACCACTCAGGAACTGTGTATTAAACGTTTTAAAGATCTTGTATGCTGCTTTTCTGAGTTTGACTGATGATTAAAAAAGCATTGTTTTTTTTATCAACAGTAGTCATTGGAATGTACAAAAAGTATTAACCTCTCCAGAACCGTGCATGAAACGCTTGTTTGAGGATGTCTGATTCTTAAAATGCATGTTGTAATGTTTCAATGAACAAAGTAATAAAATTAAACAAAGACACTAAAACCACTCAGGAACTGTGCTAAACACACTTATTTGGGCTTGGATGACGCTATTCAATGTCACTATCAACAAATTATAAGAAATATTCATAAACACTGAAACATTCTGTGCCAATCGGTTTGTCTTACGCTGAAATTGCTCTTTTTAATGTCACTATTATCAAAGTAAAAGGAATAATTTAAGAAACATTGAAAAATAAAAGAACTAAATTTTATAAGCTTGTGTGATACTGACACGCATTCAGTTACAAAATAATAGAAGTAAAAGGATGGAGAACAATTCCTGAAACACTACAGAACTGGGCTAAACGAGATTCGTTGAGCTTTTTGTGAAGTCACTTTTAACAAAGTATAAGACATGTAGAACAAACACTTACTCCAAAACTTTGTTTTCAAGCACTACTTTGAGCTTGTCTAATACTAAAATGCATTTTGATAAGTCCCAATGAACGAAAAACTCAGAATGTACAAAAATAGTAAAACACACCAGAACCATGCTGAAACGGCTTTTCTGAGCTTGTCAGATGATGAAAAAAGCATTGTAAATGTCATCATCAGTAAAGTCACTGGAAAATACAAAAACTATTAACCTGTCCAAAACTGTGCATGAAACGCTTTTTTGAGGCTGTCAGATTCTGAAAAGGCATGTTGTAATGTTTCAGTGAACAAAGTAAAAAAAAACAAAAAAAAACACTAATCCACGTCAGAACTGTGCATTAAACACTATTTAAAGCTTGTCTGATGCTTTTCTGAGTTTGTCTGATGATGAAAAAAGCATTGTAAATGACATTTTTAAGAATTGAAATGGATTGTACAAAAACAATTAAAACGCTCCAGAACTGTGCATGAAACGCTTTTTTGAGGTCACTGGAAAATACAAAAACTATTAACCTGTCTAGAACTGCGCATTAAACGCTCTTTTGAGGGTGTCGGATTCTTAAAATGCATGTTGTAATGTTTCAATGAACAAAGTAATAAAAGTATACAAAGACACTAAACCACGACAGAACTGTGTATTGAACGTTTTAAAGATCTTATCTGCTGCTTTTCTGAGTTTGACTGATGATGAAAAAAGCATTGTTATTTTCATCATCAGTAAAGTCATTGGAATGTACAAAAAGTAATAACCTCTCCAGAACCGTGCATGAAACGCATTTTTGAGGATGTCTGATTCTGAAAAAGCACGTTGTAACGTTACAATTAACAAAGTAATAAAATTAAACAAAGACACTAAAACCACTCAGAAACTGTGCTAAACACACTTATTTGGGCTTAGCTGACGCTATTCAATGTCACTATCAACAAATTATAAGAAATGTTCATAAACACTGAAAAATTCCAGCACTGGTTTGTCTGACGCTGAAACTGCTCTTTTTAATGTCACTATCATCATAGTAAAATGAATAATTAAGGAAACAGTGAAAAACTACAGAAATAAATTTTATAAGCTTAAGTGATACTGAAATGCATTCAGTTACAACATAATCGAAGTAAAAGGATGGGGAACAATTTCTGAAACACTACAGAACTGGGCTAAACGAGATTCGTTGAGCTTTTTGTGAAGTCACTTTTAACAAAGTATTAGACATGTAGAACAAACACTAACTCCAAAACTGAAATGCATTTTGGTATGTCCCAATGAACGAAAAACTCAGAATGTTCGAAAACAATAAAACACACCAGAACCATGCTGAAAAGGCTATTCTGAGCTTGACTGATGATAAAAAAAGCATTGTAAATGTCATCAATCAGTAAAGTCATTGGAAAGTACAAAAACTATTAACCTGTTTATACGCTTTTATGAGGTTGTCTGATTCTGAAAATGCATGTTGTAATGTTTCAGTGAACAAAGTAATAAAAATATACAATAACACTAAAACACGTCAGAACTGTGCATTAAACACTATTTAAAGCTTGTCTGATGATTTTCTGAGTTTGTCTGATGATGAAAAAAGCATTGTAAATGACATTTTTAAGAATTGAAATAAATTGTACAAAAACAATTAGAACTCTCCAGAACTGTGCATGAAACGCTTTTTTGAGGTGGTCTGATTCTAAAAATGAACGTTGTAATGTTACAATGAACAAAGTAATAAAATTATACAAAAACATTTAAATCACTCAGGAACTGTGTATTAAACGTTTTAAAGAGCTTGTCTGCTGCTTTTCTGTGTTTGACTATTGATAAAAAAAGGATTGTTAATTTCATCATCAGTAAAGTCATTGGAATGTACAAAAAGTATTAATCTCTCCAGAACCGTGCATAAAACGCTTTTTTGAGGATGTCTGATTCTTAAAATGCATGTTGTAATGCTTCAATGAACAAAGTAATAAAAATATACAAAAACACTAAACCACGACAGAACTGTGTATTAAACATTTTAAAGATCTTGTCTGCTGCTTTTCTGAGATTGACTGATGATAAAAGCATTGTAAATTTAATCATCAGTAAAGTCATTGGAATGTACAAAAACTATTAACCTGTCCAGAACTGTGCATGAAACGCTTTTTTGAGGATGTCTGATTCTGAAAATGCACGTTGTAGTTACAATGAACAAAGTAATAAAATTAAACAAAGACACTAAAACCACTCAGGAACTGTGCTAAACACACTTATTTGGGCTTGGATGACGCTATTCAATGTCACTATCAACAAATTATAAGAAATATTCATAAACACTGAAACATTCTGTGCCAATCGGTTTGTCTTACGCTGAAATTGCTCTTTTTAATGTCACTATTATCAAAGTAAAAGGAATAATTTAAGAAACATTGAAAAATAAAAGAACTAAATTTTATAAGCTTGTGTGATACTGACACGCATTCAGTTACAAAATAATCGAAGTAAAAGGATGGAGAACAATTCCTGAAACACTACAGAACTGGGCTAAACGAGATTCGTTGAGCTTTTTGTGAAGTCACTTTTAACAAAGTATAAGACATGTAGAACAAACACTTACTCCAAAACTTTGTTTTCAAGCACTACTTTGAGCTTGTCTAATACTAAAATGCATTTTGATAAGTCCCAATGAACGAAAAACTCAGAATGTACAAAAATAGTAAAACACACCAGAACCATGCTGAAACGGCTTTTCTGAGCTTGTCAGATGATGAAAAAAGCATTGTAAATGTCATCATCAGTAAAGTCACTGGAAAATACAAAAACTATTAACCTGTCCAAAACTGTGCATGAAACGCTTTTTTGAGGCTGTCAGATTCTGAAAAGGCATGTTGTAATGTTTCAGTGAACAAAGTAAAAAAAAACAAAAAAAAACACTAATCCACGTCAGAACTGTGCATTAAACACTATTTAAAGCTTGTCTGATGCTTTTCTGAGTTTGTCTGATGATGAAAAAAGCATTGTAAATGACATTTTTAAGAATTGAAATGGATTGTACAAAAACAATTAAAACGCTCCAGAACTGTGCATGAAACGCTTTTTTGAGGTGGTCTGATTCTTAAAAAACACTTAAACCACTCAGGAACTGTGTATTAAACGTTTTAAAGAGCTTGTCTGCTACTTTTCTGAGTTTGACTGATGATAAAAAAAAGCATTGGTAATTTCATCATCAGTAAAGTCATTGGAATGTACAAAAAGTATTAATCTCTCCAGAACCGTGCATGAAACGCTTTTTTGAGGATGTCTGATTCTTAAAATGCATGTTGTAATGCTTCAATGATAAAAATATACAAAAACACTAAACCACGACAGAACTGTGTATTAAACATTTTAAAGATCTTGACTGCTGCTTTTCTGAGATTGACTGATGATAAAAGCATTGTAAATTTAATCATCAGTAAAGTCATTGGAATGTACAAAAAGTATTAACCTCTCCAGTACCGTGCATGAAACGCTTTTTTGAGGATGTCTGATTCTTAAAATGCATGTTGTAATGTTTCAATGATTAAAGTAATAAAATAAAACAAAGACACTAAAGCCGCTCATGAACTTTGCTAAACACACTTATTTGGGCTTGGCTTACGCTATTCAATGTTCCCTTCATCAAAGTATAAGAAATGTTCATAAACACTGAAACAATCCAGCACTGTGTCAATCGATTTGTCTGACGCTGATATTGCTCTTTTTAATGTCACTATCATCAAAGTAAAAGGAATAATTAAAGAAACAGTGAAAAACTAAAGAACTAAATTTTATGAACTTGTGTGATGCTGAAACGCATTTAGTTACAATATCATCAACGTAATTAGATGGGGAACAATTTCTGAAACACTACAGAAATCGTTGAGCTTTTTGTGAAGTCACTTTTAACAAAGTATTAGACATGTAGAACAAACACTAACTCCAAAACTTTGTTTTCAAGCACTTCTTTGAGCTTGAGTGATACTGAAATGCATTCAGTTACAAAATAATCGAAGTAAAAGGATGGGGAACAATTTCTGAAACACTACAGAACTGGGCTAAACGAGATTCGTTGAGCTTTTTGTGAAGTCACTTTTAACAAAGTATAAGACATGTAGAAAAAACACTAACTCCAAAACTTTGTTTTCAAGCACTTCTTTGAGCTTGTCTGATACTGAAATACATTTTGATAAGTCCCAATGAACGAAAAACTCAGGATGTTCAAAAACAGTAAAACACACCAGAACCATGCTGAAACGGCTTTTCTGAGCTTGTCAGATGATAAAAAAAAGCATTGTAAATGTCATCATCAGTAAAGTCATTGGAAAGTACAAAAACTATTAACCTGTCCAAAACTGTGCATGAAACGCTTTTTTGAGGTTGTCAGATTCTGAAAATGCATGTTGTAATGTTTCAGTGAACAAATTATTAAAAATATACAATAACACTGAACCACGTCAGAACTGTGCATTAAACACTATTTAAAGCTTGTCTGATGCTTTTCTGAGTTTGTCTGATGATGAAAAAAGCATTGTAAAACTGCTTAAGAATTGAAATTCTTAAGCAGTTTTTAAGAATTGAAATGGATTGTACAAAAACAATTAGAACTCTCCAGAACTGTGCATGAAACGCTTTTTTGAGGATGTCTGATTCTTAAAATGCCTGTTGTAATGTTTCAGTGAACAAAGTAATAAAATTAAACAAAGACACTAAAAGCACTCAAGAACTGTGCTAAACACACTAATTTGCGCTTGGCTGACGCTATTCAATGTCACTGTCAACAAATTATAAGAAATGTTCATAAACACTGAAACATTCTAGCACTCTGCCAATCGGTTTGTCTTACGCTGAAATTGCTCTTTTTAATGTCACTATCATCAAAGTAAAAGGAATAATTAAAGAAACAGTGAAAAACTAAAGAACTAAATTTTATAAGCTTGTGTGATACTGACACGCATTCAATTACAATATCATCAACGTAATAAGATGGGGAACAATTTCTGAAACACTACAGAATTCGTTGAGCTTTTTGTGAAGTCACTTTTAACAAAGTATAAGACATGTAGAACAAACACTAACTCCAAAACTTTGTTTTCAAGCACTACTATGAGCTTGTCTAATACTAAAATGCATTTTGATAAGTCCCAATGAACGAAAAACTCTGAATGTACAAAAATAGTAAAACACACCAGAACCATGCTGAAACGGCTTTTCTGAGCTTGTCAGATGATGAAAAAAGCATTGTAAATGTCATCATCAGTAAAGTCATTGGAAAGTACAAAAACTATTAACCTGTCCAAAACTGTGCATGAAACGCTTTTTTGAGGTTGTCTGATTCTGAAAATGCATGTTGTAATGTTTCAGTGAACAAAGTAAAAAAAAAAAAAAAAAACACTAATCCACGTCAGAACTGTGCATTAAACACTATTTAAAGCTTGTCTGATGCATTTCTGAGTTTGTCTGATGATGAAAAAAGCATTGTAAATGATATTTTTAAGAATTGAAATGCATTGTACAAAAACAATTAAAACGCTCCAGAACTGTGCATGAAACGCTTTTTTGAGGTGGTCTGATTCTGAAAATGCATGATGTAATGTTTCAATGAACAAAGGAATGAAAATATACAAAAACATTAAACCACGTAAGAACTGTGCATTAAACGCTATTTACAGCTTGTCTGATGCTTTTCTGAGTTTTTCTGATAATGAACAAAGCATTGTAAATATCATCATCAATAAAGTCATTGGAAAATACAAAAACTATTAACCTGTCTAGAACTGTGCATGAAACGCTCTTTTGAGGGTGTCGGATTCTTAAAATGCATGTTGTAATGTTTCAATGAACAAAGTAATAAAAGTATACAAAGACACTAAAACCACTCAGGAACTGTGCTAAACACACTTATTTGGGCTTAGCTGACGCTATTCAATGTCACTATCAACAAATTATAGGAAATGTTCATAAACACTGAAAAATTCCAGCACTGTGCCAATCGGTTTGTCTGACGCTGAAATTTCTCTTTTTAATGTCACTATCATCAAAGTAAAAGGAATAATTAAGGAAACAGTGAAAAACTACAGAAATAAATTTTATAAGCTTAAGTGATACTGAAATGCATTCAGTTACAATATCATCAACGTAATTAGATGGGGAACAATTTCTGAAACACTACAGAATTTGTTGAGCTTTATGTGAAGTCAGTTTTAACAAAGTATAAGACTTTGTATAAGCGTAAATATACAATAACACTAAAAGACGTCAGAACTGTGCATTAAACACTATTTAAAGCTTGTCTGATGATTTTCTGAGTTTGTCTGATGATGAAAAAAGCATTGTAAATGACATTTTTTAGAATTGAAATGGATTGTACAAAAACAATTAGAACTCTCCAGAACTGTGCATGAAAGGCTTTTTTGAGGTGGTCTGATTCTAAAAATGAACGTTGTAATGTTACAATGAACAAAGTAATAAAATTATACAAAAACACTTAAACCACTGGAACTGTGTATTAAACGTTTTAAAGATCTTCTATGCTGCTTTTCTGAGTTTGACTGATGATTAAAAAAGCATTGTTATTTTCATCATCAGTAAAGTCATTGGAATGTACAAAAAGTATTAACCTCTCCAGGACCGTGCATGAAACGCTTTTTTGAGGATGTCTGATTCTTAAAATGCATGTTGTAATGTTTCAATGATTAAAGTAATAAAATTAAACAAAGACACTAAAACCACTCATGAACTGTGCTAAACACACTTATTCGGGCTTGGCTTACGCTATTCAATGTCCCCTTCATCAAAGTATAAGAAATGTTCATAAACACTGAAACAATCCAGCACTGTGTCAATCGATTTGTCTGACGCTGAAATTGCTCTTTTTAATGTCACTATCATCAAAGTAAAAGGAATAATTAAAGAAACAGTGAAAAACTAAAGAACTAAATTTTATAAGCTTGTGTGATACTGACACGCATTCAATTACAATATCATCAACGTAATAAGATGGGGAACAATTTCTGAAACACTACAGAATTCGTTGAGCTTTATGTGAAGTCAGTTTTAACAAAGTTTAAGACATGTAGAACAAACAATAACTCCAAAACTTTGTTTTCAAGCACTTCTTTAAGCTTGTCTAATACTAAAATGCATTTTGATAAGTCCCAATAAACGAAAAACTTAGGATGTTCAAAAACATTAAAACACACCAGAACCATGCTGAAACGGCTTTTCTGAGTTTGACTGATGATAAAAAAAGCATTGTAAATGTCATCATCAGTAAAGTCATTAAAAAATACAAAAACGATTAACCTGTCCAGAACTGTGCATGAAACGTTTTTTTGAGGATGTCTGATTCTTAAAATGCATGTTGTAATGTTTCAGTGAACAAAGTAATAAAATTAAACAAAGACACTAAAAGCACTCAAGAACTGTGCTAAACACACTAATTTGCGCTTGGCTGACGCTATTCAATGTCACTGTCAACAAATTATAAGAAATGTTCATAAACACTGAAACATTCTAGCACTCTGCCAATCGGTTTGTCTTACGCTGAAATTGCTCTTTTTAATGTCACTATCATCAAAGTAAAAGGAATAATTAAAGAAACAGTGAAAAACTAAAGAACTAAATTTTATAAGCTTGTGTGATACTGACACGCATTCAATTACAATATCATCAACGTAATAAGATGGGGAACAATTTCTGAAACACTACAGAATTCGTTGAGCTTTTTGTGAAGTCACTTTTAACAAAGTATAAGACATGTAGAACAAACACTAACTCCAAAACTTTGTTTTCAAGCACTACTATGAGCTTGTCTAATACTAAAATGCATTTTGATAAGTCCCAATGAACGAAAAACTCTGAATGTACAAAAATAGTAAAACACACCAGAACCATGCTGAAACGGCTTTTCTGAGCTTGTCAGATGATGAAAAAAGCATTGTAAATGTCATCATCAGTAAAGTCATTGGAAAGTACAAAAACTATTAACCTGTCCAAAACTGTGCATGAAACGCTTTTTTGAGGTTGTCTGATTCTGAAAATGCATGTTGTAATGTTTCAGTGAACAAAGTAAAAAAAAAACAAAAAAACACTAATCCACGTCAGAACTGTGCATTAAACACTATTTAAAGCTTGTCTGATGCATTTCTGAGTTTGTCTGATGATGAAAAAAGCATTGTAAATGATATTTTTAAGAATTGAAATGCATTGTACAAAAACAATTAAAACGCTCCAGAACTGTGCATGAAACGCTTTTTTGAGGTGGTCTGATTCTGAAAATGCATGATGTAATGTTTCAATGAACAAAGGAATGAAAATATACAAAAACATTAAACCACGTAAGAACTGTGCATTAAACGCTATTTACAGCTTGTCTGATGCTTTTCTGAGTTTTTCTGATAATGAACAAAGCATTGTAAATATCATCATCAATAAAGTCATTGGAAAATACAAAAACTATTAACCTGTCTAGAACTGTGCATGAAACGCTCTTTTGAGGGTGTCGGATTCTTAAAATGCATGTTGTAATGTTTCAATGAACAAAGTAATAAAAGTATACAAAGACACTAAAACCACTCAGGAACTGTGCTAAACACACTTATTTGGGCTTAGCTGACGCTATTCAATGTCACTATCAACAAATTATAGGAAATGTTCATAAACACTGAAAAATTCCAGCACTGTGCCAATCGGTTTGTCTGACGCTGAAATTTCTCTTTTTAATGTCACTATCATCAAAGTAAAAGGAATAATTAAGGAAACAGTGAAAAACTACAGAAATAAATTTTATAAGCTTAAGTGATACTGAAATGCATTCAGTTACAATATCATCAACGTAATTAGATGGGGAACAATTTCTGAAACACTACAGAATTTGTTGAGCTTTATGTGAAGTCAGTTTTAACAAAGTATAAGACTTTGTATAAGCGTAAATATACAATAACACTAAAAGACGTCAGAACTGTGCATTAAACACTATTTAAAGCTTGTCTGATGATTTTCTGAGTTTGTCTGATGATGAAAAAAGCATTGTAAATGACATTTTTTAGAATTGAAATGGATTGTACAAAAACAATTAGAACTCTCCAGAACTGTGCATGAAAGGCTTTTTTGAGGTGGTCTGATTCTAAAAATGAACGTTGTAATGTTACAATGAACAAAGTAATAAAATTATACAAAAACACTTAAACCACTGGAACTGTGTATTAAACGTTTTAAAGATCTTCTATGCTGCTTTTCTGAGTTTGACTGATGATTAAAAAAGCATTGTTATTTTCATCATCAGTAAAGTCATTGGAATGTACAAAAAGTATTAACCTCTCCAGGACCGTGCATGAAACGCTTTTTTGAGGATGTCTGATTCTTAAAATGCATGTTGTAATGTTTCAATGATTAAAGTAATAAAATTAAACAAAGACACTAAAACCACTCATGAACTGTGCTAAACACACTTATTCGGGCTTGGCTTACGCTATTCAATGTCCCCTTCATCAAAGTATAAGAAATGTTCATAAACACTGAAACAATCCAGCACTGTGTCAATCGATTTGTCTGACGCTGAAATTGCTCTTTTTAATGTCACTATCATCAAAGTAAAAGGAATAATTAAAGAAACAGTGAAAAACTAAAGAACTAAATTTTATAAGCTTGTGTGATACTGACACGCATTCAATTACAATATCATCAACGTAATAAGATGGGGAACAATTTCTGAAACACTACAGAATTCGTTGAGCTTTATGTGAAGTCAGTTTTAACAAAGTTTAAGACATGTAGAACAAACAATAACTCCAAAACTTTGTTTTCAAGCACTTCTTTAAGCTTGTCTAATACTAAAATGCATTTTGATAAGTCCCAATAAACGAAAAACTTAGGATGTTCAAAAACATTAAAACACACCAGAACCATGCTGAAACGGCTTTTCTGAGTTTGACTGATGATAAAAAAAGCATTGTAAATGTCATCATCAGTAAAGTCATTAAAAAATACAAAAACGATTAACCTGTCCAGAACTGTGCATGAAACGTTTTTTTGAGGATGTCTGATTCTTAAAATGCATGTTGTAATGTTTCAGTGAACAAAGTAATAAAATTAAACAAAGACACTAAAAGCACTCAAGAACTGTGCTAAACACACTAATTTGCGCTTGGCTGACGCTATTCAATGTCACTGTCAACAAATTATAAGAAATGTTCATAAACACTGAAACATTCTAGCACTGTGCCAATCGGTTTGTCTTACGCTGAAATTGCTCTTTTTAATGTCACTATCATCAAAGTAAAAGGAATAATTAAAGAAACAGTGAAAAACTAAAGAACTAAATTTTATAAGCTTGTGTGATACTGACACGCATTCAATTACAATATCATCAACGTAATAAGATGGGGAACAATTTCTGAAACACTACAGAATTCGTTGAGCTTTTTGTGAAGTCACTTTTAACAAAGTATAAGACATGTAGAACAAACACTAACTCCAAAACTTTGTTTTCAAGCACTACTTTGAGCTTGTCTAATACTAAAATGCATTTTGATAAGTCCCAATGAACGAAAAACTCTGAATGTACAAAAATAGTAAAACACACCAGAACCATGCTGAAACGGCTTTTCTGAGCTTGTCAGATGATGAAAAAAGCATTGTAAATGTCATCATCAGTAAAGTCATTGGAAAGTACAAAAACTATTAACCTGTCCAAAACTCTGCATGAAACGCTTTTTTGAGGTTGTCTGATTCTGAAAAGGCATGTTGTAATGTTTCAGTGAACAAAGTAAAAAAAAAATAAAAAAACATTAATCCACGTCAGAACTGTGCATTAAACACTATTTAAAGCTTGTCTGATGCTTTTCTGAGTTTGTCTGATGATGAAAAAAGCATTGTAAATGATATTTTTAAGAATTGAAATGGATTGTACAAAACCAATTAAAACACTCCAGAACTGTGCATGAAACGCTTTTTTGAGGTGGTCTGATTCTGAAAATGCATGATGTAATGTTTCAATGAACAAAACCACGTAAGAACTGTGCATTAAACGCTATTTACAGCTTGTCTGATGCTTTTCTGAGTTTTTCTGATAATGATCAAAGCATTGTAAATATCATCATCAATAAAGTCACTGGAAAATACAAAAACTATTAACCTGTTTAGAACTGCGCATTAAACGCTCTTTTGAGGGTGTCGGATTCTTAAAATGCATGTTGTAATGTTTCAATGAACAAAGTAATAAAAGTATACAAAGACACTAAAACCACTCAAGAACTGTGCTAAACACACTAATTTGCGCTTGGCTGACGCTATTCAATGTCACTGTCAACAAATTATAAGAAATGTTCATAAACACTGAAACATTCTAGCACTGTGCCAATCGGTTTGTCTTACGCTGAAATTGCTCTTTTTAATGTCACTATCATCAAAGTAAAAGGAATAATTAAAGAAACAGTGAAAAACTAAAGAACTAAATTTTATAAGCTTAAGTGATACTGACACGCATTCAATTACAATATCATCAACGTAATAAGATGGGGAACAATTTCTGAAACACTACAGAATTCGTTGAGCTTTTTGTGAAGTCACTTTTAACAAAGTATAAGACATGTAGAACAAACACTAACTCCAAAACTTTGTTTTCAAGCACTACTTTGAGCTTGTCTCATACTGAAATACATTTTGATAAGTCCCAATGAACGAAAAACTCAGGATGTTCAAAAACAGTAAAACACACCAGAACCATGCTAAAACGGCTTTTATGAGCTTGTCAGATGATGAAAAAAAGCATTGTAAATGTCATCATCAGTAAAGGCATTGGAAAGTACAAAAACTATTAACCTGTCCAAAACTGTGCATGAAACGCTTTTTTGAGGTTGTCTGATTCTGAAAAGGCATGTTGTAATGTTTCAGTGAACAAATTATTAAAAATATACAAAAACACTAATCCATGTCAGAACTGTGCATTAAACACTATTTAAAGCTTGTCTGGTGCTTTTCTGAGTTTGTCTGATGATGAAAAAAGCATTGTAAATGATATTTTTAAGAATTGAAATGGATTGGACAAAAACAATTAAAACTCTCCAAAACTGTGCATGAAAAGCTTTTTTGAGGTGGTCTGATTCTGAAAATGAACGTTGTAATGTTACAATGAACAAAGTAATAAAATTATACAAAAACACTTAAACCACTCAGGAACTGTGTATTAAACGTTTTAAAGAGCTTGTCTGCTGCTTTTCTGAGTTTGACTATTGATAAAAAAAGCATTGTTAATTTCATCATCAGTAAAGTCAATGGAATGTACAAAAACTATTAAGCTGTCCAGAACTGTGCATGAAACGCTTTTTTGAGGATGTCTGATTCTGAAAATGCACGTTGTAATGTTACAATGAACAAAGTAATAAAATTAAACAAAGACACTAAAACCACTCAGGAACTGTGCTAAACACACATATTTGGGCTTAGCTGACGCTATTCAATGTCACTATCAACAAATTATAAGAAATGTTCATAAACACTGAAACATTCTAGCACTGTGCCAATCGGTTTGTCTTACGCTGAAATTGCTCTTTTTAATGTCACTATCATCAAAGTAAAAGGAAAAATTAAAGAAACAGTGAAAAACTAAAGAACTTCATTTTATAAGCTTGTGTGATACTGACACGCATTCAATTACAATATCATCAACGTAATAAGATGGGGAACAATTTAAGAAACACTACAGAACTGGGCTAAACGAGATTCGTTGAGCTTTTTGTGAAGTCGCTTTTAACAAAGTATTAGACATGTAAAACAAACACTAACTCCAAAACTTTGTTTTCAAGCACTTCTTTCAGCTTGTCTGATACTGAAATACATTTTGATGAGTCCCAATGAACGAAAAACTCAGGATGTTCAAAAACAGTAAAACACACCAGAACCATGCTGAAACGGCTTTTCTGAGCTTGTCAGATGATGAAAAAAAACATTGTAAATGTCATCAATCAGTAAAGTCATTGAAATGTACAAAAAGTAATAACCTCTCCAGAACCGTGCATGAAACGCTTTTTTGAGGATGTCTGATTCTGAAAATGCACGTTGTAATGTTACAATGAACAAAGTAATAAAATTAAACAAAGACACTAAAACCACTCAGGAACTGTGCTAAACACACTTATTTGGGCTTAGCTGACGCTATTCATTGTCACTATCAACAAATTATAAGAAATGTTCATAAACACTGAAGCATTCCAGCACTGTGCCAATCGGTTTGTCTGACGCTGAAACTGCTCTTTTTAATGTCAATATCATCAAAATAAAAGGAATAATTAAGGAAACAGTGAAAAAATACAGAACTAAATTTTATAAGCTTGTGTGATACTGAAATGCATTCAGTTACAAAATAATAGAAGTAAAAGGATGGGGAACAATTTCTGAAACACATTTTGATAAGTCCCAATGAACGAAAAATTCTGAATGTACAAAAATAGTAAAACACACCAGAACCATGCTGAAACGGCTTTTCTGAGCTTGTCAGATGATGAAAAAAGCATTGTAAATGTCATCATCAGTAAAGTCATTGGAAAGTACAAAAACTATTAACCTGTCCAAAACTGTGCATGAAACGCTTTTTTGAGGTTGTCTGATTCTGAAAATGCATGTTGTAATGTTTCAGTGAACATTGTAAAAAAAATATACAAAAACACTAATCCATGTCAGAACTGTGCATTAACACTATTTAAAGCTTGTCTGGTGCTTTTCTGAGTTTGTCTGATGATGAAAAAAGCATTGTAAATGATATTTTTAAGAATTGAAATGGATTGGACAAAAACAATTAAAACTCTCCAAAACTGTGCATGAAAAGCTTTTTTGAGGTGGTCTGATTCTGAAAATGAACGTTGTAATGTTACAATGAACAAAGTAATAAAATTATACAAAAACACTTAAACCTCTCAGAAACTGTGTATTAAACGTTTTAATGAGCTTGTCTGCTGCTTTTCTGAGTTTGACTGATGATAAAAAAAAGCATTGTTAATTTCATCATCAGTAAAGTCATTGGAATGTACAAAAACAATTATAACTCTCCAGAACTGTGCATGAAACGCTTTTTTGAGGTGGTCTGATTCTGAAAATGAACGTTGTAATGTTACAATGAACAAAGTAATAAAATTATACAAAAACACTTAAACTACTCAGGAACTGTGTATTAAACGTTTTAAAGAGCTTGTCTGCTGCTTTTCTGAGTTTGACTATTGATAAAAAAAGCATTGTTAATTTCATCATCAGTAAAGTCAATGGAATGTACAAAAACTATTAAGCTGTCCAGAACTGTGCATGAAACGCTTTTTTGAGGATGTCTGATTCTGAAAATGCACGTTGTAATGTTACAATGAACAAAGTAATAAAATTAAACAAAGACACTAAAACCACTCAGGAACTGTGCTAAACACACATATTTGGGCTTAGCTGACGCTATTCAATGTCACTATCAACAAATTATAAGAAATGTTCATAAACACTGAAACATTCTAGCACTGTGCCAATCGGTTTGTCTTACGCTGAAATTGCTCTTTTTAATGTCACTATCATCAAAGTAAAAGGAAAAATTAAAGAAACAGTGAAAAACTAAAGAACTTCATTTTATAAGCTTGTGTGATACTGACACGCATTCAATTACAATATCATCAACGTAATAAGATGGGGAACAATTTAAGAAACACTACAGAACTGGGCTAAACGAGATTCGTTGAGCTTTTTGTGAAGTCGCTTTTAACAAAGTATTAGACATGTAAAACAAACACTAACTCCAAAACTTTGTTTTCAAGCACTTCTTTCAGCTTGTCTGATACTGAAATACATTTTGATGAGTCCCAATGAACGAAAAACTCAGGATGTTCAAAAACAGTAAAACACACCAGAACCATGCTGAAACGGCTTTTCTGAGCTTGTCAGATGATGAAAAAAACATTGTAAATGTCATCAATCAGTAAAGTCATTGAAATGTACAAAAAGTAATAACCTCTCCAGAACCGTGCATGAAACGCATTTTTGAGGATGTCTGATTCTGAAAAAGCACGTTGTAATGTTACAATTAACAAAGTAATAAAATTAAACAAAGACACTAAAACCACTCAGAAACTGTGCTAAACACACTTATTTGGGCTTAGCTGACGCTATTCAATGTCAATATCAACAAATTAAAAGAAATGTTCATAAACACTGAAACATCCCAGCACTGTGCCAATCGGTTTGTCTGACGCTGAAACTGCTCTTTTTAATGTCACTATCATCAAAGTAAAAGGAATAATTAAGGAAACAGTGAAAAACTACAGAACTAAATTGTATAAGCTTGTGTGATACTGAAATGCATTCAGTTACAAAATAATAGAAGTAAAAGGATGGGGAACAATTTCTAAAACACTACAGAACTGGGCTAAACGAGATTCGTTGAGCTTTTTGTGAAGTCACTATTAACAAAGTATTAGACAAGTAGAACAAACAATAACTCTGAAACTTTGTTTTCAAGCACTTCTTTGAGCTTGTCTGATACTGAAATACATTTTGATAAGTCCCAATGAACGAAAAACTCAGAATGTTCAAAAACAGTAAAACACAAAAGAACCATGCTGAATCGGCTTTTCTGAGCTTGTCTGGTGATGAAAAAAGCGTTGTAAATGTCATCATCAGTAAAGTCATTGGAAAATAAAAAAAACTATTAACCTGTCCAGAACTGTGCATGAAACGCTTTTTTGAGGTTGTCTGATTCTGAAAATGCATGTTGTAATGTTTCAGTGAACAAATTATTAAAAATATACAATAACACTGAACCACGTCAGAACTGTGCATTAAACACTATTTAAAGCTTGTCTGATGCTTTTCTGAGTTTGTCTGATGATGAAAAAAGCATTGTAAATGACATTTTTAAGAATTGAAATGGATTGTACAAAAACAATTAGAACTCTCCAGAACTGTGCATGAAACGCTTTTTTGAGGATGTCTGATTCTTAAAATGCATGTTGTAATGTTTCAATGATTAAAGTAATAAAATAAAACAAAGACACTAAAGCCACTCATGAACTTTGCTAAACACACTTATTTGGGCTTGGCTTACGCTATTCAATGTCCCCTTCATCAAAGTATAAGAAATGTTCATAAACACTGAAACAATCCAGCACTGTGTCAATCGATTTGTCTGAGGCTGAAATTGCTCTTTTTAATGTCACTATCATCAAAGTAAAAGAAATAATTAAAGAAACAGTGAAAAACTAAAGAACTAAATTTTATGAACTTGTGTGATACTGAAACGCATTCAGTTACAATATCATCAACGTAATTAGATGGGGAACAATTTCTGAAACACTACAGAAATCGTTGAGCTTTTTGTGGTCACTTTTAACAAAGTTTTAGACATGTAGAACAAACACTAACTACAAAACTTTGTTTTCAAGCACTTCTTTGAGCTTGAGTGATACTGAAACGCATTCAATTACAATATCATCAACGTAATTGGATGGGCAACAAATTCTAAAACACTACAGAACTGGGCTAAACGAGATTCGTTGAGCTTTGTGTGAAGTCACTTTTAACAAAGTATTAGACATGTAGAACAAACAATAACTCCAAAACATTGTTTTCAAGCACTTCTTTGAGCTTGTCTGATACTGAAATACATTTTGATATGTCCCAATGAACGAAAAACTCAGGATGTTCAAAAACAGTAAAACACACCAGAACCATGCTGAAACGGCTTTTCTGAGCTTCTCTGGTGATGAAAAAAGCGTTGTAAATGTCATCATCAGTAAAGTCATTGGAAAATACAAAAACTATTAACCTGTCCAGAACTGTGCATGAAACGCTTTTTTGAGGTTGTCTGATTCTGAAAATGCGTGATGTAATGTTTCAATGAACAAAGTAATGAAAATATACAAAAACATTAAACCACGTAAGAACTGTGCATTAAACGCTATTTACAGCTTGTCTGATGCTTTTCTGAGTTTTTCTAATAATGAACAAAGCATTGTAAATATCATCATCAATAAACCACTCAGGAACTGTGTATTAAACGTTTTAAAGATCTTGTATGCTGCTTTTCTGAGTTTGACTGATGATTAAAAAAGCATTGTTATTTTCATCATTAGTAAAGTCATTGGAATGTACAAAAAGTATTAACCTCTCCATTTTCAGAATCAGACATTTCTGATTCTGAAAATGCACGTTGTAAACAAGCACTTCTTTGAGCTTGTCTGATACTGAAATACATTTTGATAAGTCCCAATGAACGAAAAACTCAGAATGTTCAAAAACAGTAAAACACACAAGAACCATGCTGAAACGGCTTATCTGAGCTTGTCTGGTGATGAAAAAAGCGTTGTAAATGTCATCATCAGTAAAGTAATTGGAAAATACAAAAACTATTAACCTGTCCAAAACTGTGCATGAAACGCTTTTTTGAGGATGTCAGATTCTGAAAATGCATGTTGTAATGTTTCAGTGTACAAAATAATAAAAATATACAATACCACTAAACCACGTCAGAACTGTGCATTAAACACTATTTAAAGCTTGTCTGATGATTTTCTGAGTTTGTCTGATGATGAAAAAAGCATTGTAAATGACTTTTTTAAGAATTGAAATGGATTGTACAAAAACAATTAGAACTCTCCAGAACTGTGCATGAAACGCTTTTTTGAGGATGTCTGATTCTTAAAATGCATGTTGTAATGTTTCAATGATTAAAGTAATAAAATTAAACAAAGACACTAAAACCACTAATGAACTGTGCTAAACACACTTATTCGGGCTTGGCTTACGCTATTCAATGTCCCCTTCATCAAAGTATAAGAAATGTTCATAAACACTGAAACAATCCAGCACTGTGTCAATCGATTTGTCTGACGCTGAAATTGCTCTTTTTAATGTCACTATCATCAAAGTAAAAGGAATAATTAAAGAAACAGTGAAAAACTAAAGAACTAAATTTTATAAGCTTGTGTGATACTGACACGCATTCAATTACAATATCATCAACGTAATAAGATGGGGAACAATTTCTAAAACACTACAGAATTCGTTGAGCTTTATGTGAAGTCACTTTTAACAAAGTATAAGACATGTAGAACAAACAATAACTCCAAAACTTTGTTTTCAAGCACTTCTTTAAGCTTGTCTAATACTAAAATGCATTTTGATAAGTCCCAATGAACGAAAAACTTAGGATGTTCAAAAACATAAAAACACACCAGAACCATGCTGAAACGGCTTTTCTGAGTTTGACTGATGATAAAAAAAGCATTGTAAATGTCATCATCAGTAAAGTCATTAAAAAAAAAAAAAACGATTAACCTGTCCAGAACTGTGCATGAAACGCTTTTTTGAGGATGTCTGATTCTGAAAATGCACGTTGTAATGTTACAATGAACAAAGTAATAAAATTAAACAAAGACACTAAAACCACTCAGGAACTGTGCTAAACACACATATTTGGGCTTAGCTGATTCTATTCAATGTCACTATCAACAAATTATAAGAAATGTTCATAAACACTGAAACATTCTAGCACTGTGCCAATCGGTTTGTCTTACGCTGAAATTGCTCTTTTTAATGTCACTATCATCAAAGTTAAAGGAATAATTAAAGAAACAGTGAAAAACTAAAGAACTTAATTTTATAAGCTTGTGTGATACTGACACGCATTCAATTACAATATCATCAACGTAATAAGATGGGGAACAATTTAAGAAACACTACAGAACTGGGCTAAACGAGATTCGTTGAGCTTTTTGTGAAGTAGCTTTTAACAAAGTATTAGACATGTAAAACAAACACTAACTCCAAAACTTTGTTTTCAAGCACTTCTTTGAGCTTGTCTGATACTGAAATACATTTTGATGAGTCCCAATGAACGAAAAACTCAGGATGTTCAAAAACAGTAAAACACACCAGAACCATGCTGAAACGGCTTTTCTGAGCTTGTCAGATGATGAAAAAAAGCATTGTAAATGTCATCAATCAGTAAAGTCATTGGAAAGTACAAAAACTATTAACCTGTCCAAAACTGTGCATGAAATGCTTTTTTGAGGTTGTCTGATTCTGAAAATGCATGTTGTAATGTTTCAGTGAACAAATTATTAAAAATATACAGTAACACTAAACAACGTCAGAACTGTGCATTAAACACTATTTAAAGCTTGTCTGATGATTTTCTGAGTTTGTCAGATGATGAAAAAAAGCATTGTAAATGTCATCAATCAGTAAAGTCATTGGAATGTACAAAAAGTAATGACCTCTCCAGAACCGTGCATGAAACGCTTTTTTGAGGATGTCTGATTCTGAAAATGCACGTTGTAATGTTACAATGAACAAAGTAATAAAATTAAACAAAGACACTAAAACCACTCAGGAACTGTGCTAAACACACTTATTTGGGCTTAGCTGACGCTATTCATTGTCACTATCAACAAATTATAAGAAATGTTCATAAACACTGAAGCATTCCAGCACTGTGCCAATCGGTTTGTCTGACGCTGAAACTGCTCTTTTTAATGTCAATATCATCAAATTAAAAGGAATAATTAAGGAAACAGTGAAAAACTACAGAACTAAATTTTATAAGCTTGTGTGATACTGAAATGCATTCAGTTACAAAATAATAGAAGTAAAAGGATGGGGAACAATTTCTGAAACACTACAGAACTGGGCTAAACGAGATTCGTTGACCTTTTTGTGAAGTCACTTTTAACAAAGTATTAGACATGTAGAACAAACACTAACTCCAAAACTGAAATGCATTTTGGTATGTCCCAATGAACGAAAAACTCAGAATGTTCGAAAACAATAAAACACACCAGAACCATGCTGAAAAGGCTATTCTGAGCTTGACTGATGATAAAAAAAGCATTGTAAATGTCATCAATCAGTAAAGTCATTGGAAAGTACAAAAACTATTAACCTGTCTAAAACTGTGCATGAAACGCTTTTATGAGGTTGTCTGATTCTGAAAATGCATGTTGTAATGTTTCAGTGAACAAAGTAATAAAAATATACAATAACACTAAACCACGTCAGAACTGTGCCTTAAACACTATTTAAAGCTTGTCTGATGATTTTCTGAGTTTGTCTGATGATGAAAAAAGCATTGTAAATGACATTTTTAAGAATTGAAATAAATTGTACAAAAACAATTAGAACTCTCCAGAACTGTGCATGAAACGCTTTTTTGAGGTGGTCTGATTCTAAAAATGAACGTTGTAATGTTACAATGAACAAAGTAATAAAATTATACAAAAACATTTAAATCACTCATGAACTTTGTATTAAACGTTTTAAAGAGCTTGTCTGCTGCTTTTCTGTGTTTGACTATTGATAAAAAAAGCATTGTTAATTTCATCATCAGTAAAGTCATTGGAATGTACAAAAAGTATTAATCTCTCCAGAACCGTGCATGAAACGCTTTTTTGAGGATGTCTGATTCTTAAAATGCATGTTGTAATGCTTCAATGAACAAAGTAATAAAAATATACAAAAACACTAAACCACGACAGAACTGTGTATTAAACATTTTAAAGATCTTGTCTGCTGCTTTTCAGAGGTTGACTGATGATAAAAGCATTGTAAATTTAATCATCAGTAAAGTCATTGGAATGTACAAAAACTATTAACCTGTCCAGAACTGTGCATGAAACGCTTTTTTGAGGTTGTCAGATTCTGAAAATGCATGTTGTAATGTTTCAGTGAACAAAGTAATAAAAATATACAATAACACTAAACCACGTCAGAACTGTGCATTAAACACTATTTAAAGCTTGTCTGATGATTTTCTGAGTTTGTCTGATGATGAAAAAAGCATTGTAAATGACATTTTTTAAAATTGAAATGGATTGTATAAAAACAATTAGAACTCTCCAGAACTGTGCATGAAACGCTTTTTTGAGGTGGTCTGATTCTAAAAGTGAACGTTGTAATATTACAATGAACAAAGTAATAAAATTATACAAAAACACTTAAACCACTCAGGAACTGTGTATTAAACGTTTTAAAGATCTTGTATGCTGCTTTTCTGAGTTTGACTGATGATTAAAAAAGCATTGTTTTTTTTATCAACAGTAGTCATTGGAATGTACAAAAAGTATTAACCTCTCCAGAACCGTGCATGAAACGCTTTTTTGAGGATGTCTGATTCTTAAAATGCATGTTGTAATGTTTCAATGAACAAAGTAATAAAATTAAACAAAGACACTAAAACCACTCAGGAACTGTGCTAAACACACTTATTTGGGCTTGGCTGACGCTATTCAATGTCACTATCAACAAATTATAAGAAATATTCATAAACACTGAAACATTCTAGCACTGTGCCAATCGGTTTGTCTTACGCTGAAATTGCTCTTTTTAATGTCACTATTATCAAAGTAAAAGGAATAATTTAAGAAACAGTGAAAAATAAAAGAACTAAATTTTATAAGCTTGTGTGATACTGACACGCATTCAGTTACAAAATAATCGAAGTAAAAGGATGGAGAACAATTTCTGAAACACTACAGAACTGGGCTAAACGAAATTCGTTGAGCTTTTTGTGAAGTCACCTTTAACAAAGTATAAGACATGTAGAACAAACACTAACTCCAAAACTTTGTTTTCAAGCCCTACTTTGAGCTTGTCTAATACTAAAATGCATTTTGATAAGTCCCAATGAACGAAAAACGTAGAATGTACAAAAATAGTAAAACACACCAGAAGCATGCTGAAACGGCTTTTCTGAGCTTGTCAGATGATGAAAAAAGCATTGTAAATGTCATCATCAGTAAAGTCATTGGAAAGTACAAAAACTATTAACCTGTCCAAAACTGTGCATGAAACGCTTTTTTGAGATTGTCTGATTCTGAAAAATGCATGTTGTAATGTTTCAGTAAACAAAGTAAAAAAAATATACAAAAACACTAATCCATGTCAGAACTGTGTATAAAACACTATTTAAAGCTTAATAGTGCTTATAGTACTATTTAAAGCTTAACGAGATTCGTTGAGCTTTTTGTGAAGTCACTTTTAACAAAGTATTAGACATGTAGAACAAACACTAACTCCAAAACTGAAATGCATTTTGGTATGTCCCAATGAACGAAAAACTCAGAATGTTCGAAAACAATAAAACACACCAGAACCATGCTGAAAAGGCTATTCTGAGCTTGACTGATGATAAAAAAAGCATTGTAAATTTCATCATCAATAAAGTCATTGGAAAGTACAAAAACTATTAACCTGTCCAGAACTGTGCATGAAACGCTTTTTTGAGGTTGTCTGATTCTGAAAATGCATGTTGTAATGTTTCAGTGAACAAAGTAATAAAAATATTCAAAAACACAGAACTGTGCATTAAACGCTTTTTAAAGCTTGTCTGATGCTTTTCTGAGTTTGTCTGATGATGAAAAAAGCATGGTAAATGACATTTTTAAGAATTGAAATGAATTGTACAAAAACAATTAAAACTCTCCAGGACTGTGCATGAAACGCTTTTTTGAGGTGGGCTGATTCTGAAAATAAACGTTGTAATGTTACAATGAACAAAGTAAAAAATTATACAAAAACACTTAAACCACTCAGGAACTGTGTATTAAACGTTTTAAAGATCTTGTCTGCTGCTTTTCTGAGTTGGACTGATGATGAAAAAAGCATTGTTAATTTCATCATCAGTAAAGTCATTGGAATGTACAAAAACTATTAACCTCTCCAAAACCTTGCATGAAACGCTTTTTTGAGGATGTCTGATTCTTAAAATGCATGTTGTAATGTTACAATGAACAAAGTAATAAAATTATACAAAAACACTTAAACCACTCAGGAACTGTGTATTAAACGTTTTAAAGATCTTGTCTGCTGCTTTTCTGAGTTGGACTGATGATGAAAAAAGCATTGTTAATTTCATCATCAGTAAAGTCATTGGAATGTACAAAAACTATTAACCTCTCCAAAACCTTGCATGAAACGCTTTTTTGAGGATGTCTGATTCTTAAAATGCATGTTGTAATGTTACAATGAACAAAGTAATAAAATTATACAAAAACACTTAAACCACTCAGGAACTGTGCTAAACACACTTATTTGGGTTTAGCTGACGCTATTCAATGTCACTATCAACAAAGTATGACTAAATGTTATAAGCTTGAGTGATACTGAAAGGCATTCAGTTAAAAAATAATCGAAGTAATAGGATCGGGAACAATTTCTGAAACACTACAGAACTGGGCTATACGAGATTCATTGGGGTTTTTGTGAAGTCTTTTTGAACAAAGTATCAGACATGTAGAACAAACACTAACTCCAAAACTTTGTTTTCAAGCACTTCTTTGAGCTTGTCTGATACTGAAATACATTTTAATAAGTCCCAATGAACGAAAAACTCAGGATGTTCAAAAACAGTAAAACACACCAGAACCATGCTGAAACGGCTTTTCTGAGCTTGTCTGGTGATGAAAAAAGCATTGTAAATGTCATCATCAGTAAAGTCATTGGAAAGTACAAAAACTATTAACCTGTCCAGAACTGTGCATGAAACGCGTTTTTGAGGTTGACAGATTTTGAAAATGCATGTTGTAATGTTTCAATGAACAAAGTAATAAAAATATACAATGACACTAAACCACGTCAGAACTGTGCATTAAACACTATTTAAAGCTTGTCTGATGATTTTCTGAGTTTGTCTGATGATGAAAAAAGCATTGTAAATGACATTTTTAAGAATTGAAATGGATTGTTCAAAAACAATTAAAACTCTCCAGAACTGTACATAAAACGCTTTTTTGAGGTGGTCTGATTCTGAAAATAAACGTAATGTTACAATGAACAAAGTAATAAAATTATATAAAAACACTTAAACCACTCAGGAACTGTGTATTAAACGTTTTAAAGATCTTGTCTGCTGCTTTTCTGAGTTTGACTGATGATGAAAAAAGCATTGTTAATTTCATCATCAGTAAAGTCATGTGAATTTACAAAAACTATTAACCTCTCCAGAACCTTGCATGAAACGCTTTTTTGAGGATGTCTGATTCTTAAAATGCATATTGTAATGTTTCAATGAACAAAGTAATAAAACTACAGAAAAACACTTAAACCACTCAGGAACTGTGTATTAAACGTTTTAAAGAGCTTGTTTGCTGCTTTTCTGAGTTTGATTGATGATGAAAAAAGATTTGGTAATTTCATCATCAGTAAAGTCATTGGAATGTACAAAAAGTATTAACCTCTCCAGAACTGTGCATGAAACGCGTTTTGAGGTTGTCTGATTTTTAAAATGCATGTTGTAATGTTTCAATGAACAAAGTAATAAAATTAAACAACGATACTAAAACCACTCAGGAACTGTGCTAAACACACTTATTTGGGCTTGGCTGACGCTATTCAATGTCCCCTTTATCAAAGTTATAACAAATAATCATAAACACTGAAACATTCCAAAACTGTGCCAATCGGATTGTCTGACGCTGAAACTGCTCTTTTTAATGTCACTATCATCAAAGTAAAAGGAATAATTAAGGAAACAGTGAAAAACTACAGAACTAAATTTTATAAGCTTGAGTGATACTGAAATGCATTCAGTTACAAAATAATCGAAGTAATAGGATGGGCAACAAATTCTGAAACACTACAGAACTGGGATAAACGAGATTCGTTGAGCTTTTTGTGAAGTCACTTTTAACAAAGTATTAGACATGTAGAACAAACACTAACTACAAAACTTTGTTTTCAAGCACTTCTTTGAGTTTGTCTGATACTAAAATGCATTTTGATATGTCCCAATGAATGAAAAACTCAGAATGTTCAAAAACAGTAAAACACACCAGAACCATGCTGAAACGGCTGTTCTGAGCTTGTCTGATGATAAAAAAAAGCATTGTAAAAGTCATCATCAGTAAAGTCATTGGAAAGTACAAAAACTATTAACCTGTCCAGAACTGTGCATGAAACGCTTTTTTGAGGATGTCTGATTCTTAAAATGCATGTTGTAATGTTTCAATGAACACAGTAATAAAACTAAACAAAGACACTAAAACCTGTGCTAACACAATAATTTGGGCTTGGCTTACGCTATTCCATGTCACTATCAACAAATTATAAGAAATGTTCATCAACACTGAAACATTCTAGCACTGCCAATCGGTTTGTCTGACGCTGAAATTGCTCTTTTTAATGTCACTATCATCAAAGTAAAATGAATAATTAAGGAAACAGTGAAAAACTAAAGAACTAAATTTTATAAACTTGTGTGATACTGAAACGCATTCAATTACAATATCATCAACGTAATAGGATGGGGAACAATTTCTGAAACACTACAGAATTCGTTGAGGTTTTTGTGAAGTCACTTTTAACAAAGTATTAGACATGTAGAACAAACACTAACTCCAAAATTTTGTTTTCAAGCACTTCTTTGAGCTTGTCTGATACTGAAATACATTTTGATAAGTCCTAATGAACGAAAAACTCAGAATGTTCAAAAACAGTAAAACACACCAGAACCATGCCGAAACGGCTTTTCTGAGCTTGTCTGATGATTAAAAAAGCATTGTAAATTTCATCATCAATAAAGTCATTGGAAAGTACAAAAACTATTAACCTGTCCAGAACTGTGCATGAAACGCTTTTTTGAGGTTGTCTGATTCTGAAAATGCATGTTGTAATGTTTCAGTGAACAAAGTAATAAAAATATTCAAAAACACAGAACTGTGCATTAAACGCTTTTTAAAGCTTGTCTGATGCTTTTCTGAGTTTGTCTGATGATGAAAAAAGCATGGTAAATGACATTTTTAAGAATTGAAATGAATTGTACAAAAACAATTAAAACTCTCCAGGACTGTGCATGAAACGCTTTTTTGAGGTGGTCTGATTCTGAAAATAAACGTTGTAATGTTACAATGAACAAAGTAAAAAATTATACAAAAACACTTAAACCACTCAGGAACTGTGTATTAAACGTTTTAAAGATCTTGTCTGCTGCTTTTCTGAGTTTGACTGATGATGAAAAAAGCATTGTTAATTTCATCATCAGTAAAGTCATTGGAATGTACAAAAACTATTAACCTCTCCAAAACCTTGCATGAAACGCTTTTTTGAGGATGTCTGATTCTTAAAATGCATGTTGTAATGTTACAATGAACAAAGTAATAAAATTATACAAAAACACTTAAACCACTCAGGAACTGTGTATTAAACGTTTTAAAGATCTTGTCTGCTGCTTTTCTGAGTTGGACTGATGATGAAAAAAGCATTGTTAATTTCATCATCAGTAAAGTCATTGGAATGTACAAAAACTATTAACCTCTCCAAAACCTTGCATGAAACGCTTTTTTGAGGATGTCTGATTCTTAAAATGCATGTTGTAATGTTACAATGAACAAAGTAATAAAATTATACAAAAACACTTAAACCACTCAGGAACTGTATATTAAACGTTTTAAAGAGCTTGTCTGCTGCTTTTCTGAGTTTGACTGATGATGAAAAAAGCATTGTTATTTTCATCATCAGTAAAGTCATTGGAATGTACAAAAAGTATTAAACTCTCCAGAACTGTGCATGAAACGCGTTTTGAGGATGTCTGATTCTTAAAATGCATGTTGTAATGTTTCAATGAATGAAAAATTAACAATGTTCAAAAACAGTTAAACACCACAGAACCATGCTCAAATGGCTTTTCTGAGCTTGTCTGATGATGAAAAAAGCATTGTAAATGTCATTATCAGTAGTCATTGGAAAGTACAAAAACTATTAACCTGTCCAGAACTGTGCATGAAACGCTTTTTTGAGGTTGTCTGATTCTTAAAATGCATGATGTAATGTTTCAATGAACAAAGTAATAAAAATATACAAACCACTATACCACGACAGAATTGTGTCTTAAACGTTTTAAAGAGCTTGTCTGCTGCTTTTCTGAGTCTGACTGATGATGAAAAAAGCATTGTTAATTTAATTATCAGTAAAGTCATTGGAATGTACAAAAACTATTAAACTCCTCAGAACCGTCCATTAAACGCTTTTTTGAGGTTGTCTGACTCTGAAAATGCATGTTGTAATGTTACAATGAACAAAGTAATAAAAATATACAAAAACAATAAACCACGACAGAACTGTGCATTCAATGAATGGTTAAACACAGTAAAAGACACTAGAACCATGCAAAAAAATTTTTTTTGAGCTTGTCTGATAATGAAAAAAGCATTGTAAATGTCATTATCAGTAAAGTCATTGGAAAGCACAAAAACTATTAACCTGTCCAGAACTGTGTATGTAACGCTTTTTTGAGGTTGTCTGATTCTGAAAATGCATGATGTAATGAACAAAGTAATTAAAATATACAAAAACACTAAACCGAACTGTGCGTTAAATGCTTTTTAGAGATAGTCTGATGCTTTTCTGAGTTTGTCTGATGATGAAAAAAAAGCATTCTAAATGTTATTTTTAATAATTGCATTAGAATGTCCAATAAAAATTCAAACTTTCCAGAACAGTTCATAAAACGCTTTTTTGAGGTTCTCCAAAACTGAAAATGCAAGTTGAAATGTGCACAAAGTAATAAAACTATACAAAAACACTAAACCATTACAGAGCTGTGCATTAAACGCTTTGTAAATGTCATTATCAGTAAAGGCATTGGAATGTAAAAAAACTATTAACCTCTCCAGAACTGTGCATGAAACGCTTTTTTGAGGTTGTCTGATTCTGAAAATGCATGTTGTAATGTTCCAATAACAAAGTATTAAAATTAAACAAAAAAACTAAAACCACGCCGGAACTGTGCTAAACACGCGTATTTGGGCTTGGCTGACGCTATTCAATGTCACTATCAATAAAGTATAAAAATATACATAAACACTGAAACACTCCAAGCACTGTGCCAATCTGTAAATACTCCTTTTAATGTCACTATCATCAAATTAAAAGGAATGTACAAAACCAGTGAAAAACTACACAACTAAATTTTATAAGCTTGTGTGATACTGAAATGCATTCAGTGACAATATCATCAACGTAATAGGAAGGGGGAAAAAGACTTAAGCACTTACAGAACTGGGCTAAACGAGATTCGTTGAGCTCTTTGTGTAGTCACGCTTCACAAAGTATTAGGCATGTAGAAAAAACACTAACTCCAAAACTTTGTTTTCAAGCACTTCTTTGGGCTTGTCTGATATGCATTTTGATATGTCCCTATGAATGAAAAACTAAGAATGTTCAAAAACAGTAAAACACACTAGAACCATGCTGAAATGGCTTTTCTGAGCTTGACTGATAATTAAAAAAGCATTGTAAATGTCATTATCAGTAAAGTAATTGGATTGTACAAAAACTATTAACCTGTCCAGAACCGTGCATTGAACGCTTTTTTGAGGTTGTCTGATTCTGAAAATGCATGTTGTAATGTTTCAATGAACAAGTCAAGTCAAGTCAAGTCAAGTCACCTTTATTTCTATAGCACATTTAAAAGACGTGTGTCAACCAAAGTGCTGTACATTAAAATCAGGTATAAATACCACTCAACTATGCAACATTTAACAAATCATGAACATACATAGAAAATAATATACTGTACATACGCACAAACATATAAACATGTAAATCAAATAAAACCACAAATGGACTCAAATGCCAAAGAAAACGAATTACTTTTTAAATTTAACTTAAATGTATCTATTGTGTGGGACTCCTTTATGAAAAGTGGAAGAGTCTTGGGGTAGCTACAGAAAAGGCCCTGTAACCCTTGAACCTCATCTGAGAACGTGGAATAGCTAAGGGCAGCTGGTTAGAAGATCGTAGAGCTCGTGGAGTGAACACAGAGAAGGTGTGCGATATAGCTCGGAGCCAAGCCGTGTAAAGCTTCCAGACATGCAAATGCTGCGGCGGGACCCCCGATGGATGTAACATGGGCGTTGTGCTGTTCCCATAGCAACACAGCGTGCGTAAACATCAGTAGGCAGGCGAGTGTTTGAATTTAAGCGCAGCAGCTCCGGTCTCGAGTTATAAGGCATATTATTACTGTATATGTGAAAGTATACGGCAGACTTTGAATTATTACCCGAGTACAAAATTGCCACAGCAAATTCAGAGTTGGAGCAGGGCAGCAACAGTACATATCAAGTCCAGAAAACTCCGGATGTAATAAAATCCAATTTAAGGATGAGTCTAGACTGAATGTTGTCCTCCCGTTCCTGAAGGAGTAGCGATAATCCACCAATAAGATCATTTACTAATCAAAATTTTAAAAAATAATAAAATACGGTAACGGTAGCGGCAGCCAAATGCGCCAGCGTTCACCATCACCATCCAGTACCCAACAGACGCAGATGGTCTATCCGATGAAAAAAGAAACAGAGAAACAGGAGAAGCAGAGACCACAAAAAAACGAAAACAAAAGAAAAACATGACAGAAATACAACAAAACACGGCAAAACATGACAAAATACAGCAACGGCAGCGGCAGCCAAATGCGCCAGCGTTCACCATCACCATGACAACCAACAACAAAGTAATAAAAATATACAAAAACACTAAACTACGACAGAACTGTGCATTAAACGCTTTCTTGAGGTTGTCTGGTTTTGAAAATGCATGTTTAAATGTTTCAATAAACAAAGTAATAAAAATATACAAAAACACTAAACCACGAAAGAACTGTGCATTAAATGCTTTGAAGAGCTGGTCTGCTGCTTTTCTGAGTTTGACTGATGATGAAAAAAAGCATTGCAAATATCATTATCAGTGAAGTCATTGGAATGTACAAAAACTATTAAACTCCCAAGAACCGTGCATAAAACGCTTGTTTGAGGTTGTCTGATTTTGAAAATGCATGTTGTAATGTTTCAATGAACAAAGTAATAAAAATATACAAAAACACTAAACAACGACAGAACTGTGCATTACACGCTTTTTAGAGCTTGTCTGATGCTTTTCTAAGTTTGTCTGATGATGAAAAAAGCATTGTAAATATCATTTTTAATAATTGCATTGAAATGTACAAAAACAATTAAAACTTTCCAGAACTTTCAAAAAACGCTTTTTTGGGGTTGTCTTATTCTTAAAATGCACATTGTAATGTTGCAATGAACAAAGAAATGAAATGATACAAAAACACTAAAACCACTCCAGCACTGTGCCAATCGGTTTGTCTGACGCTGAAAATGCTCCTTTCAATGTCACTATCATCAAATTAAAAAGAATGTACGAAACCAGTTAAAAACTACATTTCTTAAACTAAAAAAAATGTATGTTGTAATGTTTCAATGAACAAAGTAATAAAATTATACAAAAACACTAAAACCGCTACGCAACTGTGCTAAACACACGTATTTGGGCTTGGCTGACGCTATTCATTGTCACTATCAACAAAGTATAAGAAATGTACATAAACACTGAAACACTCCAGCACTGTGCCAATCGGTTTGTCTGACGCTGAAAATGCTCCTTTTAATGTCACTATCATCAAAGTAAAAGGGGTGTTCAACACCAGAAATGCACTACAGAACTAAATTTTATAAGCTTATGTGATACTGAAATGCACACAATTACAATATCATAAACGTAATAGGAAGGGGAATAAAGACACTACCGAACTGGGCTAAATGAGATTCGTTGAGCTTTTTGTGTAGTCACTTTTAACAAAGTATTAGGCATGTAGAACAAACACTAACTCTAAAACTTTGTTTTCAAGCACTTCTTTGAGCTTGTCTGATACTGAAAAGCATTTTGATATGTTCTAATGAAAAATTCACAATGTTCAAAAACAGAACTGGGCTAAACGAGATTCGTTGAGCTTTTTTGACGTTGAAACTAGATTTTGTGAAATCACTTTTAACAAAGTATTAGGCATGTAGAACAAACACTAACTCCAAAACTTTGTTTTCAAGCACTTCTTTCAGCTTGTCGGTTACTGAAATGCATTTTGATATGTCCCTATGAACGAAAAATTCACAATGTTCAAAAACAATAAAACACACCAGAACCAAGCTGAAATGACTTTTCTGAGCTTGTCTGATGATGAAAAAAGCATTGTAAAGTCATCGGAATGTACAAAAACATTTAATCTCCAGATCCGTACAAGAAACGCTTTTTTGAGGTTGTCTGATTCTGAAAATGCATGTTGTAATGTTACAATGAACAAAGTAATAAAATTATACAAAAACACTAAAACCGCTGCGCAACTGTGCTAAACACACGTACTTGGACTTGGCTGACGCTATTCATTGTCACTATCAACAAAGTATAAGAAATGTACTGTATATAAACACTGAAACACTCCGCTGAAAATGCTCCTTTTAATGTCACTATCATCAAAGTAAACGGAGTGTTCAACACCAGAAATACACTACAGAACTAAATATTAAAAGCTTATGTGATACTGAAATGTATTCAATTATAATATCATCAACGTAATAGGAAGGGGAATAAACAATGTATTAGGCATTTAGAACAAACACTAACTCTAAAACTTTGTTTTCAAGCACTTCTTTGAGCTTGTCTGATACTGAAAAGCATTTTGATATGTTCTAATGAAAAACTCACAATGTTCAAAAACAGAACTGGGCTAAACGAGATTCGTTGAGCTTTTCTGACGTTGAAACTAGATTTTGTGAAATCACTTTTAACAAAGTATTAGGCATGTAGAACAAACACTAACTTCAAAACTTTGTTTTCAAGCACTTCTTTCAGCTTGTCGGTTACTGAAATGCATTTTGATATGTCCCTATGAACGAAAAATTCACAATGTTCAAAAACAGTAAAACACCACAGAAACATGCTCAAATGGCGTTTCCGAGGTTGTCTGAAAAGCTTTGTAAATGTCATTATCAGTAAAGTCATTGGAATGTACAAAACCTATTAATCTCTTCAGAACCGTGTATAAAACGCTTTTTTGAGGTAGTCTGATTCTGAAAATGCATGTTGTAATGTTTCAATGAACATATTAAAAAAATAAAAAAAAGTGACCCAACTGAGTATTCATTTTCTATATATTTGCAATAAATTAGTTTAGCCATTCAAGCTTCCATGAATTCCTCAATTAACTTGTTTTTGATCATCACAAATCCTTATTTCAGTTTTATATTTTTTACTTTTTTAATAAAAATCATTTTTGTATCACTACCCTTCTAATGCACAACATGTGTCAAAATTGGCCCTTATGTATTTACTATGGAATTTGACAGGAACTACTGACATTTGTAAGCATTTGAGTCCTATGAAGAGGACACTTAGACTCAGCCTAACAAATTTTAAAGCTTGTCTGATGCCTTTCTGAGTTTTTCTGATGATGAAAAAAGCATTGTAAATGTCATTATTAATAATGGCATTGGAATGTACAAAAACTATTAACCTTTCCAAAACTGTGCATGAAATGCATTTTTGAGGTTGTTTGATTCGGAAAATGCACGTTGTAATGTTTTAATGAACAAAGTAATAAAATTATACAAAAACACTAAAACCATTCCGGAACTGTGCTAAACACACTTATTTGGGTTTAGCTGACGCTATTCAATGTCAATATCATCAAAGTAAAAGGAATGTTCAAAACCAGTGAAACACTAAGAACTAAATTCTATGAGCTTGTATGATACTGAAATGCATTCAATTACAATATCTTCAACGTAAAAGGAATGGAAAAAAACACTGAAACACTACAGAACTGGCCAACACGAAATTCTTTGAGCTTTTTAAGTCACGTTTAAAGAAGTTTTAGGCATGTAGAAAAAACTCCAGCACTTCTTTGAGCTTGTCTGATACTGAAATGTATTTTGATATGTCCCTATGAACGAACAACTCACAATGTTCAAAAACATTCCAGAACCATGTTCAAATGGCTTTTCTGAGCTTTTCTGATAATGAAAAATGCATTGTAAATGTCATTATCAGTAAAGTCATTGGAATGTACAAAAACTATTATTCTCAACAGAACTGTGCATGAAATGTTTTTTTGAGGTTGTCTGATTCTGACAATGCATGTTGTAATGTTTCAATGAACAAAGTAGTAAAAAAATACAAAAACACTAAAACAGAACTGTTCAGTACATGCTTGTTAAAGCTTGTCTGATGGTTTTCTGAGTTTGTCTGATGATGAAAATAGCATTGTAAATGTAATTTTTAATAATGGCATTGGAATGTACAAAAACAATTAAACTCACCAGAACTGTTTAGGAAAAGCTGTTTTTGAGGTTGTCTGATTCTGATAATGCACGTTGTTATGTAACAATAAATAAAGTAATCAAATTTGAGCTTGTCTGGTACTAAAATGCATTTTTATATGTCACTATACGAACATTTCAAAATGTTTCAAAACACTGAAACACTACAGAACTGTGCTCAAAGGGCTTCTTTAATCTTGTCTGATACTTTAAATGCATTTTCAACAAAGTATTATGATTGTAAAAAACACTAAACGACTCCAAAACTGTGCTTAAAACTATTCTCTAAACTTGTCTGATGCTGAATATGCATGTTGATTTGTCACTATAAACGAAAGAATAAATATTTTCAAAAACAATGATACACTACAGAACTGTGCTCAAAGCGCTTCTATGAGCTCGACTAACGCTGAAAATGAATTATATGACGTTTAACAAAGTTTTAGAGAAAACACTTCAGAAGTGTACTTAATGCTCTTCCTTGAGCTTGTCTTACTGAAAAAGCATTATTTAATTACAATATCATCAACGTAATAAGAATATAAAAAAAGACTGAAACACTACAGAACTGGGCTAAACGAGATTCGTTGAGCTTTTCTGACGTTGAAACTAGATTTTGGAAAGTCACTTTTAACAAAGTATTGGGCATGTAGAAAAAACGCTAACTCCAAAACTTTTTCAAGCACATCTTTGAGCTTGTCTGATATTGAAATGCATTTTGATATGTCCCTATGAACGAAAAACTCACAATGTTAAAAAACAGTAAAACACCACAGAACTATGCTCAAATGGCATTTCTGAGGTTGTCTGATGATGGAAAAGCATTGTAAATGTCATTATCAGTAAATTCATTGGAATGTACAAAAATTATTAACCTGTCCAGAACCGTGCATGAAACGCTTTATTGCGGTTGTCTGATTCTGAAAATGCATGTTGTAATGTTTAAATGAACAAAGTAAAAAAAAAAAAAAAACATACAAAAACACTAAACCACTACATAACTGTGCATTAAACGTTTTTTTAGAGTTTGTCTGATGCGTTTCTGAGTTTGTTTGATGATGAAAAAAGGATTGTAAATGTCATTATCTGTATAGTCATTGGAATGTACAAAAACTATTAACCTCTCCAGAACCGTGCATGAAACGCTTTTTTGAGGTTGTCTGATTCTGAAAATGCATGTTGTAATGTTACATTGAACAAAGTAATACAATTATACAAAAACACTAAAACCACGCCGGAACTGTGCTAAACACACTTATTTGAACTTGGCTGACGCTATTCAATATCACTATCAACAAAGCATAACATTTTTATATAAACACTGAAACACTCCAGCACTGTGCCAATCGGTTTGTCTGACGCTGAAAATGCTCCTTTTAATGTCACTATCATCAAAATAAAAGGAATGTTCAAAACCACTAAGAACTAAATTCTATGAGCTTGTCTGGTACTGAAATGCATTTTGACATGTCACTATATACGAACATTTCAAAATGTTTCAAAACACTAAAACTACAGAAGTGTGCTCAATGGGCTTTTTTAATCTCGTCTGATGTTTTAAATGCATTGTTGAATGTAATTATCAACAAAGTATTATGATTGTAAAAAACGATCCAAAACTGTGCTTAAAACCATTCTCTAAACTTGTCTGATGCTGAATATGCATGTGAGTCGTCACTTTAAACGATAAAATAAATATCTTCAAAAACAATGCTACACTACAGAACTGTGCTCAAAGCGCTTCTATGAGCTCGACTGACGCTGAAAATGAATTATATGACGTTTAACAAAGTTTTAGAGAAAACATTTCAGAAGTTTTCTTAATACACTTCTTTGAGCTTGTCTGACTGAAAATGGATTATTCAATTACAAAATCATCAACGTATTAGGAATGAAGAAAAAGACTTAAACACTACAGAACTGGGCTAAACGAGATTCGTTTAGCTTTTGTGACGTTGAAACTAGATTTTGTGAAGTCTCTTTTAACAAAGTATTAGGCATGTAGAACAAACACTAACTCCAAAACTTTGTTTTCAAGCACTTCTTTGAGCTTGTCTGATACTGAAATGCATTTTGATATGTCCCTATGAACGAAAAACTCACAATGTTCAAAAACAGTAAAACACACCAGAACCATGCTGAACTAGCTTTTCTGAGCTTGTCTGATGATGAAAAAAGCATTGTAAAGGTAAAGTCATTAAAAAGTACAAAAACGATTAACCTGTCCAAAACTATGCATGAAACGCTTTTTTGAGGTTGTCTGATGCTTTTCTGAGTTTGTCTGATGATTACAAAAGCATTGTAAATGTCATTTTTAAAAATTGCATTGGAATGTACAAAAACAATTAAAACTCTCCAAAACTGTGCATAAAACGCTTTTTTGATGTTGTCCGATTCTGAAAATGCATGTTGTAATGTTACAATGACCAAGGTTATAAATTTATACAAAAACACTAAAACCGCTTTGCAACTGTGCTAAACACACGTATTTGGGCTTGGCTGACGCTATTTAATGTCACTATCACCAAAGTATAAAAATATACATAAACACTGAAACACTCCAGCACTGTGCCAATCGGTTTGTCTGTCGCTGAAAATGCTCCTTTAAAGTCACTATCATCAAAGTAAAAGGAATGTTCAAAACCAGTGAAACACTACAGAACTAAATTTTATAAGCTTGTGTGATACTAAAATGCATTCAGTTTCAATATCATCAAGGGTAGGAAGAGGAAAAAAGACTGAAACACTACAGAACTGGGCTAAACGAGATTCGTTGCGCATTTACGTCACATTTACGTTTAACAAAGTATTAGGCATGTAGAAAAAGCACTAACTCCAAAACTTTGTTTTCAAGCACTTTTTTGAGCTTGTCTGATATTGAAATGCATTTTGATATGTCCCAATGAACGATAAACTCACAATGTTCAAAATGGAATGTACAAAAACCATTAACCTCTCCAGAACATTGCATAAAACGCTTTTTTGAGGTTGTTTGATTCTGAAAATGCATGTTGTAACGTTTCAATGAACAAAGTAATAAAAATATACAAAAACACTAAACCACCACAGAACTATGCATTAAACGCTTTTTAGAGCTTGTCTGATGCTTTTCTAAGTTTGTCTGATGATGAAAAAAGCATTGTAAATGTCATTTTTAATAATTGCATTGGATTGTACAAAAACAATTAAAACTCTCCATAACAGTGCATGAAACGCTTTTTTGAGGTTGTCTGATTCTGAAAATGCACGTTGTAATGTCACAATGAACAAAGTAATAACATTATACAAAAACACTAAAACCACTCCGGAACTGTGCTAAACACACTTATTTGAGGTTGACGTTATTTAATATTTGAGGTTGACGTTATTCAATGTGACTATCAACAAAGTGTAAGAAATAAACACTGACGCTGTAAATGCTCCATTTAATGTCACTACCCTGCTCAAAATGTCCTATAGGATTTTCAGTTTTTCCAATACAGTCCTATAGGATTCCAAAAATCCTATAGGACTTTTTGTTTTTTCCTATAAGAATTCAATTGGATTCTAAATGTTCAACTGTCTCCCTGTTGTAAATATGAAATATATATTTAACCTTGTAGTTATCATTAAAGAATGTATACACACATAGGGAAATTGACAGTAATACAATATCTTCAGAATAATTATTAAATTACTTATAATTACATGTTTATTTGCAGGTATACAACAATAATACATGGATACATATAAATACACACACACACACATATATATATATATATGTATATATATCCATGTATTATATATATATATATATATATATATATATTTCATATATATATACAGGGGTTGGACAATGAAACTGAAACACCTGTCATTTTAGTGTGGGAGGTTTCATGGCTAAATTGGACCAGTCTGGTGGCCAATCTTCATTAATTGCACATCGCACCAGTAAGAGCAGAGTGTGAAGGTTCAATTAGCAGGGTAAGAGCACAGTTTTGCTCAAAATATTGCAATGTACACAACATTATGGGTGACATACCAGAGCTCAAAAGAGGACAAATTGTTGGTGCACGTCTTGCTGGCGCATCTGTGACCAAGACAGCAAGTCTTTGTGATGTATCAAGAGCCACGGTATCCAGGGTAATGTCAGCATACCACCAAGAAGGACAAACCACATCCAACAGGATTAACTGTGGACGCAAGAGGAAGCTGTCTGAAAGGGATGTTCGGGTGCTAACCCGGATTGTATCCAAAAAACATAAAACCACGGCTGCCCAAATCACGGCAGAATTAAATGTGCACCTCAACTCTCCTGTTTCCACCAGAACTGTCCGTCGGGAGCTCCACAGGGTCAATATACACGGCCGGGCTGCTATAGCCAAACCTTTGGTCACTCGTGCCAATGCCAAACGTCGGTTTCAATGGTGCAAGGAGCGCAAATCTTGGGCTGTGGACAATGTGAAACATGTATTGTTCTCTGATGAGTCCACCTTTACTGTTTTCCCCACATCCGGGAGAGTTACGGTGTGGAGTGAAGCATGGGGGTGGATCAGTGATGGTTTGGGCTGCCATGGCATTCTGGAGGACCATGTGCATCCAATGGTTCAAACATTGTATCCTGAAGGCGGTGCCGTGTATCAGGATGACAATGCACCAATACACACAGCAAGACTGGTGAAAGATTGGTTTGATGAACATGAAAGTGAAGTTGAACATCTCCCATGGCCTGCACAGTCACCAGATCTAAATATTATTGAGCCACTTTGGGGTGTTTTGGAGAAGCGAGTCAGGAAACGTTTTCCTCCACCAGCATCACGTAGTGACCTGGCCACTATCCTGCAAGAAGAATGGCTTAAAATCCCTCTGACCACTGTGCAGGACTTGTATATGTCATTTCCAAGACGAATTGACGCTGTATTGGCCGCAAAAGGAGGCCCTACACCATACTAATAAATTATTGTGGTCTAAAACCAGGTGTTTCAGTTTCATTGTCCAACCACTGTATATATATATACATACACACACACTGACTGGCCACTTCATTAATATCAATTTATAGTTTATACACATACATTTAAGAAAAAGTTATTGTTAATTAGTAAACACCTGTATAAAAATATTTTTACTATTCTACTTTTATTTCATAAGTCTCACTGAGTGCTCACAAGCATGTGCATGTGTGTGTTTGTGTGTCCCTCTCTCTTATTCCAGAGTATGGCCTATATGCTAATACAGTGGATAGAAGATCCACCTACGTGGGATGTTTTGCCTATAAAAAAAATAGCAAATGGAATTTGTTCAGTGGGTTCAATATGTGATGTATTTTATGGCGATGAAACAAGCCCAGCAAAAATTCTACAAAAAGGTTAGTGAATTTCATCAGTACATCAGTACACTCACCCAAAGTAAGAACTGAAGTAGGCACACTATACACCAAGTTCCAAATTATTATGCAATTGATATTTTTCTCTGATTTTCCTAAATGATCGATGCAGATGACAGTCAGTATAATTTTCAAGTCATCAACCGTTAGAGTATAAATCGAATTTTATTGAACAAACCTCCCAATGATAACAGTATTTTTTTTTTCAAAAATAAAAAAACTCAAAATGCACTGTTCCAAATTATTATGCACAACAGAGTTTCCAACTTTTTATAGGTTGTAAAGAACTGAAAATAGTCATTTGTTGAATTAAGAGCAGCATTAAGAGGTCACATTCACTGAAATCAAAAGATATTTCAATCAAAAACATCTTAACAGGCCAAGTTACATGTTAACATAGGACCCCTTTCATATCACCTTCACAATTCTTGCATCCATTGAACTTGTGAGTTTTTGGAGAGTTTCTGCTTGAATTTCTTTGCAGGATGTCAGAATAGCCTCCCAGAGCTGCTGTTTTGATGTGAACTGCCTCCCACCATAATAGATCTTTTGCTTGAGTATACTCCAAAGGTTCTCAATAGGGTTAAGGTCAGGGAGGATGGTGGCCACACCACGAGTTTCTTTCATTTTATGCCCATAGCAGCCAATGACACAGAGGTAATCTTTGCAGCACGAGATTTGTCATGCATGAAGATGATTTTGCTGCAGAAGGCACGGTTCTTCTTTTTGTACCATGGTACGAAGTGGTCAGTCAGAAACTCTATATACTTTGCCAAGGTAATTTTCACACCTTCAGGGACCCTAAAGGCCCAAAACATGACTCCTTCACCCCCTTGCTGACATCGCAGCCTTGTTGGGACATGGTGACCATCCACTATTCCATCCATCTGGACCATCCAGGGTTGCACGGCACTCATAATGATGTTTGAAAAGTCTCCATGTATGTTTGGGCCCACTGCAACCGTTTCTGCTTGTGAGCACTGGTTAGGGGTGGCCGAATAGTAGGTTTATGCACAACTGCAAGCCTCTGGAGGATCCTACACCTTGAGGTTCGTGGGACTCCTGATTCACCAACAGCTTTAAATACCTGTTTGCTGGTTTGTAATGGCATTTTAGTAGCTGCTCTCTTAATCTGATGAATTTGTCTGGCAGAAACCTTCCTCATTCTGCCTTTATCTGCAGGAACCTGTCTATGCTCTGCATTAGCCACAAATCTCTTCAGAGTATGATGATCAGGCTTAAGTTTTCGTGAAATATCAAATGTTTTCATACCTTGTCCAAGGCATTGCACTATTTGATGCTTTTTGGCAGCAGAGAGATCCTTTTTCTTTCCTGTATTGCTTGAAAGCTGAGGCCTCTTTAATAATGTGGAACATCTTTCTTAAGCAGTTTTCCTTTAATTGGGCTCACCTGGCTGAAATTGATTTTAGTGATCCAAAGAGCCCCGAGACACAATACCATCTATGAGTTTAATTGAAAAATTCAATCTTTATGACACTTAAATTCAATTTGCATAATAATTTGGAAAGTGGTGTAGAATTATATATACACAATTGCATAAGTTTGTAGACACTCCTTCTGGATTCAGCTACTTTAATTTGGACCCATTATGGACACAGATGTACACATAAACACATACAGCTAGTCCCTGTAGAGAAGTATTACCAATAGTATAGGACTCCCTGGAACAGAGAAACCATGAACCTATTTGCACTATGCATAAAATCTGGTGTGGGGTAGAGAGGTAAAATGTCCCCTTGAAACTGTGTTCTCTGGAATGATTGAGCTCTAGCAAATACCATAGGGATGTGTTTGGGAGTTGAGGATGAGGTGGGATGGTGATCATCCAACATCCTGATCTCACAAACGCTCTTGTTGCTGAATGCAATCAAATCCTCAAAGCAGTGCTCAAAAATCTAGTAGAACGCCATTCCTGGACAGTAGAGACAGTTACTTTTTTAATTTCCCTAAATTCAGAAGAAACAGTGACATCAATTAAAATGGTATGTTTTGTTTCTCAAGGAAGTAGATCCGCCCTACTGAAAATTTTAGAGACTCTGGAAAAGAGGGAAAATTCTGCGAAGGATCCTGAAATTTGTGGCCGTGGTCAGAGGCAAAAATGGCCACCTATCCGCTTCTCGCCAGCTACAACCTCTGAGGATGAGGCAAGAACTGACATGGATTACCACCTAACTCTGCTTTACAATTCACTTTCAGGATGGCAGAGAAAAAGTAATGTAGTTATCTATTTGTTGTACAGGAAGAATTCCTCCCAACAAATACAGTAAGGAAGGGAAAAAAAAAAGAAATGGCCAGAACAATGTCAAAGTCCATCCTAATGGATTATAAAGTAAATCAAAAGGTAGGAAATACCTGCAACAGCAACAAACAAATACATATATATATATATTATTTTGAGGTAAAATGTTTTTGATACAGTTTTTCTCAGTCGCTTGGACACTTTCCATTCAGAAGCCATATTCTCAACATTTTCATGATTATTTTCATAATTCCGTCATTTTAATTATGTTTAATATTTTAAATTATACATAATATTTTGCTGCAAAAATTTTCTAACAAAAGTCATAATCACTCAAAAACTGTTAATCGTTAAAATTATACAGTCTGGTAACATTGTTTTTATCCCCTTAGTACTCCCACATGAGACAGAGCAAGTGTTGCCACCGCCAGATAATAATAAAAAAATGCAAACACATGAGACTGTAACTACCTTACCCACACAGGTAAAAACAAACAAATCATTGTATGTCTGTGTTTATACAGTAATTCTGAACATGATGAAAATTACATGCTTTACATACATTTTCTGAGAATAAAATGCATTGTTGCATGACTTTAGTGGTTGACAGGGGCGGAGCCAGGGGGTGGCCAGTGGTGGCCATGGCCACCATAAATGAATCTTCGGCCACCCCTCCGGCCCCCCATCACCGCTTTGCCGGCAACTTTTTTTGCGGAAGCATTTCTGCACGCAGGTGTTCTCACAGGGACGCAGCGCACCTCAAAGAAGTAGTTCTCCCCCAAAACCGTGCAGTAATACACGACATAAAGGTCAACCACCAACACAATTACAGAAGCAGTACTACATAGTGCTACTAGTACTATTTAGTAGTATTTGTGGCGAGCTACGAATAAAGGCGCAACCGGGCTCTGCGCGTTCCAGTGTTGCCAGATTGGGCGGTTATCCGCCTAATTGGGCGGATTTTGTTTGAAAACAATTTAATAGCAGTTAAATAACACTTCTATTTAAAAGAATATATTCCGTTTTAAGAAGCTCCAGCATTGTAGAAGGCTGTTAAAAGTAAAGACTATTTTCAATGCTGATTTGGCTTAATAGTGTTGGTCAGTCTGTATCATATTGTTGAAAGAAAATTTAAATTTGTTTTCCATGCATTCACACTAGCATGTTCTGGGGTTCAAATGAGTCTCATCATTGCACACAAGTTGGCAGCCAAATGATAATGTATTGCAAAGGAATAGCTTTGAAATTCTTCCTCATAATGTTAAGGTTATAGGCTATATTCTGGTTTTTCACTTGTCAGGGAAAATGAAGAGAGAAAAAAAGCTTATTATTCTTCGTGATGTAATTCTACATGGCACTTACTGCCTGTATAGGTAAATGAGTGAGTGACCACATAAAAAAAGGTATCAGTTTCTGTGCCACCCCTGTGTGAGCAATGGTCTCAGTCTGGCAACCCCTATGGAAATTGTCTGGCTCCGCCACTGGTGGTTGATGAAAGGAAGAATATGATACCATAATTTTTACTACAACCACAAATCAGAAAAGTTGGGACAGTATGGAAAATGCAAATAAAATTAAAATGCAGTGTTTCTTAAATTTACTTTGGTATGAACCCAAGATATTTTATGTTTTATCTGCTCAACTTTATTTTATTTAATAATAAACATCAATTCCTGCATTTCAGACCTGCTACACATTTCAAAAACAGTTGGGACGGGGCAACAAAAGACTAGTAAAGTTGTGTAATGCTACAAAAACATATTAGTTTAATTGATAAGGGGCAGTAAGATTGGGTTTAAAAAGAGCATCCCAGAGTGACTGAGTCTTTCAGAATTAAATGGGGAGGGGTTCAGCACTCTGTGAAAGACTGTGTGGACAAAAAGTTGAAGAATAACATTTCCCAACATAAAATACTTGTCTGTTTCATCATCTACAGTACATAATATCATTAAAAGATTCAGAGAATCTGGAGAAATATCTATATGTAAGACAGAAGACTGAAAACCAGTATTGTCTGACTGTGATATTTGGGTCCTCAGGCAGCACTGCATTAAAAACAGACACGATTCTGTAGTGAAAATCACTGAATGGACTCAAGAACACTTTCCAAAACCTGTGAACCATTGTCTGTGAGCTTGTCACTGTATCCACAAATACAAGTTAAAACTTTACCATGCAAAAGATAAAAACAGATATTAGCAAGATACAGAAACACCACCACGTTCTCTGGGCTTGAGTTCATTTAAGACACTTTTCCACTTTGCCTCCGTGCATCTTAAATGATCTCAGGCCAAGAGAAGGTGGTAGTGTTTCTGGATCTTGCTAATATCTGTTTTCATCTTTTGCATGTTAAAGTTTTAACTTGCATTTGTGGATACAGTGCCAAGCTTACAGATAATGATTTAGAAAGGGTTTATAAAGTTTATAAGTTTTATAAAGTGTTCTTTTTATTATGTACTGTAGTTGATGAAATACACAAGTTTTTTACTATTTTAATTAAGAAATGTTTTTCTTGAATTGTTGCACTATTTGCCTGTCCAGTCTTTTACAGAGTGGTGACCCCCTCCCCATCTTTAATTCTGAATGACTCAGTCGCTCTGGGATGCTCTTTTTATACAAAATCATCTTACTGCCCTGTTATTAATTAAACTAATATGTTTTTTGTAGCATTACACAACTTTACTAGTCTTTTGTTGCCCGGTTCTAACTTTTTTGAAATGTGTTGCAGGTGTAAAATGCAGGAATGGAGGTACATTAACAAGTTGATTAGACAAAACATAAAATATATCTTGGGTTCCTACTGTCTGCAATAAAATAAAAGTCAAAGTAAATGTAAAAAACACTGCGTTTTTATTGTATTTGCATTTTCCATACTGTCACAACTTTTCTTCTGATTTTGGGATGTAAAAGTATGTTTAGGACAGAAGTGGGTACTATGGTCTTAGAGGGCAGATTATGTCAGTTTGGTGATTTTCCTGCCCAAGCACACCTGGGTCAGTTGAGCAGGTAATGAAAACGTTATTTATGGTGTCAGAGCAGAAAAATCAGCAAACTGTGCTGGACTCTGGCCCTTGTTTCCCCACCCCAGCCATAGGATTTGTTTCACCCAGTCCTGATAAGAATCATGTACATAAGTACTATTGTACGTATGGTCTGTCTGTCCAATATCTAGTTCTTAGGGTAACATTTTTGTACATATTTCCCATCATGCACAGAAAGTGTTTGATATTTACTTCTCTGGATTATATGGTATGCAACATTTTTGGTTTGTACTTTTTCACTGCCTTAAGATGTGTAAAGGCAACATAAAAATGGCATTTTAAATTAGTTGAATGTCTAAACATTGTCATTTTTGTTAGGTTAAAATTTGACCCAACACAGCAATCACTTCTGAGCAGTATGCAAATGTTAAATGGACAGACCCAAAGAAATCAACAAAAGATCTATTACTGGCTGTTTTTGGGAGAAGAAAGTTGGCGACACACACCTACACAGGGAAGTGCTCAAACGCCTTTAGGGGAAGAGAGGCCAAACCTCAGCTGGATCCAGACAAAGTGTGTGACATAATAAGTGAGTAAATTATTTTCTGGAAATACTATAGTGGAAATATTTGTTTTATATAATGCTGACAGTAACATTACAGTATATAGCTTAAACCACAGTCTTTAGAGCATCACATGCTAAATAATCTCAGATTTCAATGCATGTAAACTGATCTTTTCATGGTGTAGAAAAACTGAATTTACCACATCATGGCCCCTTAGGAGTTACAAATGCTCTGTGTTTCATTGTTAAAATGTCTTTCTGTAGACATTATGAAGCCTGAATATACAATACTGTGGTAGAGAGTGCAGTGACAGTCTGTTCCATCCCTGCTTTTATACAGGGTTTGTAAATTGTTTGCATCAATTTTCAAATATTAATTTACTTTCATTGCTACAGACCAGCTGTAAATTGTTAACCAATGACTTGTTCCCAAATGCTCTGAAAAATTGGATGAGTGTATCATTGCGTGATGTTGATGGGTGGTAGAAACCACAATCATCATTCCTTCTAACATACAGTGGTGTTCAAAAAAATAGCAGTCCAACACCATTAACCTGATAAATCACTGTTTTTAGTAGAAATGCTATTCCTACATAGCAAATAATTGACTTGAAAGTGTAGTAGAGTAATGAAAACAAAACAAACCCAACAATTAGGACATGCATGCCACTCATTCTGAGTAATCGAAGCATTGATTTAAAGGGGGTTGTTCAAAATAATAGCAGTGAGGAGTTCAATTGAGAGAGGTCATTCATTCTGCAGAAGAACGAGTGTCAATTTTGGCCCTTATTTAATGTAGGAGGGTGGCAAATGTGGCACAGGTTGGTCATAGCGCATTTCCTTTTGAAATACTGGGTAAAATGGGTTGTTCCAGACATTGTTCTGATGAACAGCATACTTTGATTAAAAAGTTGATTGTAGAGGGAAAAAACATACAGAGAAGTGCAGCAAATGATAGGCTGCTCAGCTAAAATGATTTCAAATGCCTTGAAGTGACAACCAAAACCTGAAAGACGCAGAAGGAAGTGTGAAACTACTGTTCAAAAGGATCGAAGAATAGCCAAAATGGCAAATACTCAGCCAATAATCACCTCCAGAAGGATCAAAGGAACATCTGAAGTTACCAGTGAGTACAGAAGATGATTAAGTGAAGCCAATTTACCAGCAAGAACTCTTTGCAAAGTCCCATCATTAAGAAAAATACGTGTCCTGAATGGGTTCAAATTTGCCAAGGAACACATTGACTGGCCCAAAGAGAAATGGCTCAACACTTTGTGGACTGGTGAAAGCAAAATTGCTCCTTTTGGGTCTAGTGGCCGTAGACAGTATGTCAGATGACCCACAAGCACTGAATTCAAGCCAAAGTTCACTGTGAAGACAGTAAAGCATGGTGGTACAAAATGATGATATGGGGATGTTTTTCATACCATGGTGTTACGCCTATTTATCGCATACGAGGGATCATGGATCAGTTTAAATATATCAGAATACTTGAGGAGATCATGTTGCCCTATGTCGAAGAAGAAATGTCCTTAAAATGGGTGTTTCAACATGACAATGACCCAAAACATCTTGGTTACAGACAAACAAGATTGAGGTAATAGAGTGGCCAGCACAATCCCCTGACTTCAATCCCATAGAGAACTTGTGGGCTGATATCTGAAGTGCGTTTTTTTGAGGCAAAACCCAAAATTGCAGAAGAACTGTGGAATGTAGTCTAATCATCCTGGACTGGATACCTGTTCAGAGGTGCCAGAAGTTGGTCGACTCCATTCAACACAGATCTCAGAAACAATTGTTATGCCACTAAATATTAGTTCAGTAATTTGAAGTAAAGTGAAACCTCAAACATTTTTTTCAGTTTATAGATGCATTTTTTGAGTTTTTAAAGAAAAATGCTGCACTGCTATTATTTTGAACAGCCTAATATTCATTTTTCTTAACTTTTTGTAAAGGATGAACACAAACTGGCAAAATTTTGTTAATGTTTTGATTTAGAATTGAAAGTGTAGTATTTTCAGTGCATTTGCATTTATGGAAATAAAAGTTGTTATAATGATTTTGTGCTTTATTTGCTTTTTTAAAATCACTGCTATTTTTTTGAACACTACTGTACATTAGCAATTTTAAAAATGAGGTATTTAAAATGAATATAAAAATTATTTGTTGCTTTTTGTTGTTTCTTTGTTTTACAGACTACATCAGGAAAAAATTTGGCACAGATCTTAGACTAATCAAACAAGCCATTTCCCAAAAGTGTGCAGATGAATGTAAAATGGCGACGAGAAAGATGTAGGATTTTGTTGTCTAGCCTTTGTTGCCTTTTTGTCTGTCAATTTATTTATTTGCTTGCATCATTGTTTGTCTGTTTGTTACTTAATTATAATAAAAAAATTTAAATGACCAATTAATAATTGTTTATTTATTTAAGCAGGGACATTTTAATGTAGAATACTCTTAAACAAAAGGTATAATAAGACATACAGGAATTTTAATATGCATTTTTCAAATGTCTATCTGTAAATAAAATAAATTTAAATAAAATTCCTAGATAAAATCATATTAGAATTTTAGGATTCCTATTTAGAGGCCAAAACATTTCTTATAGAATATCCAACAGAATATCTATAGGATGTCCAATAGGATTCCTACAAGATGTTTAATAGGATTCCTATAGGATGTTTAATAGAATTCCTATAAGATGTCCAATAGGATTCCTATAGGATGTTTAATAGAATTCCTATAAGATGTCCAATAGGATTCCTATAGGATTGGTTCCAAAATATGATAGGATTTTTTCTATTGGAATCCTACAGGATATTTTGACTAGGGTATCATCATAGTAAAAGGAATGTTCAAAACCAGTGAAACACTACAGAACTAAATTTTATAAGCCTGTGTGATACTGAAATGCATTCAATTACAATATCATCAAGGTAAGGAAAAGGAAAAAAGACACTACCGAACTGGGCTAAACGAGATTCGTTGAGCTTTTTGTGAAGTCACTTTTAACAAAGTCTTACGCATGTAGAACAAACACTAACTCATAACCTTTGTTTTCAAGCACTTCTTTGAGCTTGTCTGATGCTGAAATGCATTTTGATATGTCCCTATGAAAAACTCACAATGTTAAAAAACAGTAAAACAGACCAGAACCATGCTGAAATGGCTTTTCTGAGCTTGTCTGATGCTGAAAAATGTCATTTTTAATAATTGCATTGGAATGTACAAAAACAATTAAAACTCTCTAGAATTGTTCATTAAACGCTATTGTCAGGTTGTCCGATTCTGAAAATGCACGTTGTAATGTGAACAAAATAATAAAATTATACAAAAACACTAAAACCACTCCGGAACTGTGCTAAACACATGTATTTGGGCTTGGCTAGTAGGTGTTGTCATGGTGATGGTGAACGCTGGCGCATTTGGCTGCCGCTACCGTTGCCGTATTTTATTTTCTTTTATTGTATTTTATTTCATTTTTATCGTAATTTTCTTTCATTTTCATCTTTTCGCACACTCCTGTGGTCACTAGCCATTCGTGCATTTTTGGGTCGTGAGAGTTACGCTGGTGTGTTTGGATGCCGCTTCTCCCCCAGTTAAACTGTTTGAACGAAAACATTGCACGAAACATTTTACTGGATTTTATGCATTGGATTTGGGATCTTTTTTTACTGTGCTTGTGTTGCTGATGCTTCTATGATGTGGAGCGGTGTATCCGGAGCAGCGAGAGTTAGCGGATAACTCCTTTCTCTGTCAATGTGGATTGTTTGGAATTGCTCCTTTGGCTGCTGGGATTGGATGGCTTGGAGTCTCTGCAACTTTTCTGGTCTAGACAACGTCTCCGGTCTCATCATGACGATGGAGTGCTCTTTCAGTGAACTCTATGCTCTGGGACATTCACGGTATAAACTGCTCCACCGCGACATTGGTATTTTGCAAAGGCCTAAATATTCCCACCGAGCCTCAGTTCGGACTTTTGTTTACCAACAGCATGCTAAAAGCAACATTCCCTCACTCTGGTCACTGCAACGCCGTGAGGTTGCCAAGGTGATGCTAGGCTCCTCCCACCAGAAGTACGGAAATCTTATCTGCAGCAGTGTTCAAAACCCTCAAAACATCTTTTCCAGCTGACTCAGAACTGTGCCACATGTTTGGTGTTTCCTATGTTTGTAAATATGTATTTTATTTATTTTTGCTTAGTCAATGTGTATTTTATTTATTTTGCTTAGCTTTTCTATATTTTTATTGTACAGTGTCCTTGGGTGTCATGAAAGGCGCTTTTCAAATAAAATTGTATTGTTATTATTATTATTGGCTGACGCTATTCACTATCACTATCACTATCACCAAGGTATAAAAATATACATAAACACTGAAACATTCCAGCACTGTGCCAATCGGTTTGTCTGACGCTGAAAATGCTCCATTTAATGTCACTATCATCATAGTGAAAGGACTGTTCAAAACCAGTGAAACAACACAGAACTAAATTTTATAACCTTGTGTGATTCTGAAATGCATTCAATTACAATATCATCATTGTAATAGGAAGGGGGAATAAATACTGAAACACTACAGAACTGGGCTTAACGAGATTCGTTGAGCTTTTTGTGTAGTCACTTTTAACAATGTATTAGGCATGTAAAAAGACGGTGTTGGAGAGTTACGCTGGCGTGTTTGGCTGCCGCTTCTCCCCCGTTGAAACTTACAAACTGTTAATTGCTGTTATTTTAAATATATATTTTTATTTTATTTTTATTGCTCACTCCTGTGCTGATCTTATTTTCTTGAGAAGCTTTTGCTTCCTCAAGCTTGCTACACCTGATCTCATCTGTGGCGTGGACCTGCACCGGTGTTTACTTTCTGGATTACGCAACTCTGCTTCTGCTCGCGCTATAATGACAGTGTGAGCTTTGGTGATTATTCTCTGTGGAGTGATTTGTGACATAGTGTCATAATTACATCGATCTGAGTCGGCTTTTTCTGCGACTGGGTTTGCTGGTTCTCACTGGGATATCTGGAATAATTCCGGCTCTGCGTCTCTGGTGGACTTGCTGTGTTACCTACCACGGAGGCTTTAAGCATGGCTGTAAGAACTGTAAGGTACTCTTTTAGTGAACTATATGCACTACAAAACACTTACTTTAAACCATCTGACTCACTTTATCATCTTCGCAACCTTGGCATCCTGCGGAGACCTAAATACTGCCACCGAGGATCAGGTCGGACATTCGTCTACAAACAGCATTTGAATAATATTCCCACACTTTGGTCGCCATGTCGTCCTAAAATTCCCACGGAAACGTTCGACTCATCTACACAAGCTAGTGGTCGGATACTTCAATATGTTAAAATAATAAATCTGTCTCCACCGAACACTGACTCTAATGTTCAATGTGCTTTACTGAATGTACGCTCTCTTAATAACAAAGCATCACTCATTGCTGATGTTATTGTGGAGCGCAATATTGATCTGCTTTGTTTAACTGAAACTTGGCAGCAACCCAATGATTATGTTGCATTGAACCAAACTTTACCTGCTGATTATTTATATGTATCGCAACCACGTTTATCGGGTCGGGGTGGGGGACTTGCTGTGGTGTACCGGACTAATCTTAAAGTTAGAACGATCCCACTTCCCCCTGTGACCACATTTGAATGTCTTGCACTGCTCATTTCTGCCTCTAGATCTGTTTTAATTCTGCTCATCTACCGGCCACCGAAATTATCACCTGTTTTTATTTCTGAATTTTCTGACATGCTCACCTCTTTTATACCTGTGTACTCTAATGTACTGCTGCTTGGTGATTTTAATATTCATGTTGATTCTGAAAACTGCTCATTTGCCAAAAGTTTCTTAGATCTCCTTAAATGTTTTGACATCGCTCAGAATGTAAATGTTCCCACTCATAACAAAGGTCATACTCTGGACATTGTCTGTACTGTTGGCATCGCTCCCACTAACCTGCATGGTATTGAACTGTTTATTTCTGATCATAAGGCTGTGTTTTTTAATTTTGCCATACCATGTCTTCAGCGTGGGCAGCGTAAATCACACCAGTTCTCATTTAGGGACACTAGAAATATCACTCCTTCTCTCCTCATGGACATGCTCAGTCAGACTGATCAAACTGATCTTGATAGTCACAACACGGACCAGCTTGTGGCTCACTATGACAGTACCCTCTCTGCAATCTTTAGTGAATTGGCACCACTAAAGACTCGCAAAGTAACCTTTACACAACCCGCACCCTGGTACACACCAGAGCTGCGTAAACTAAAAGCTGCAGGTCGTCAGCTTGAGCGTCGCTGGAGGAGAAACTGGCTTGACGGTGCATGCACTCGCTTATAAAGATCACGTTGGCTGTTATAAAGAGGAACTGAAAAAAGCAAAAACATTTTACTACTCTAACCTCATTCAACACTCAAATGGCAATCCCAGAGCTCTTTTTTGAACAGTCAATAAGTTGATATGCCCACTGAATTGCTTTCCATTAACACCTTCAGTTGAACTCTGCTCACAGTTTTTGGACTTTTTTAATCATAAAATTGATTCCATATATGCACAGTTTCCTATTATTCCACCTTCTGTGAATCCTCATTCTCTCTCTGTACAATTTACTGGTAGTCATTTTTCCATTTTTTCTACTGTTAATGAGGGTTATGTCAGTCAGCTCATTTTAAACTCAAGAGCCACTACATGTCAGTTAGACCCCATCCCAACACAATGGGTGAAATCTTGCCTTCCTGCTATCTGTCCCCTTATTACAAAGGCCATAAATGCATCACTCACTTCAGGATTGGTTTCAGCGTGTTTGAAGCTGGCAGCTGTTACTCCTGTGTTAAAAAAACCTGGCTTAGACCCTGACAACTTTGCTAACTTTAGGCCAATCTCTAATCTTCCTTTTTTGGCCAAATTGTTAGAGCGAACTGTTGCTTCTCAGCTAAATGATCACCTGGAATCAAATGAACTGTTTGAAGTGTTCCAGTCTGGTTTCAGGAAGAACCATAGTACGGAAACAGCATTAGTTAAGGTGGTGAATGATTTGCTATTAGCTGCTGACCAGGGGATGCTGAATGTGTTGATTCTATTAGATCTTACTGCTGCTTTTGATACGGTTTGCCATACCTTGCTACTTACTAGGCTTGCAACATTGATTGGCATCAACGGCACTGCTTTTAATTGGTTCCAATCTTACCTTACAGATAGGCAGCAGTTTGTTTCGGTTGGGAGATTTCGGTCTGATCCGTGTGTGTTGTCCCGTGGTGTCCCTCAGGGTTCAGTGCTTGGCCCCTTGCTCTTTTTATTGTATATGCTCCCTCTGGGTAACATAATTAGAAGGCATGGGCTCCAGTTTCACTGTTTTGCAGATGATGTTCAAATCTACATCTACACCAAACCATCTCATACTCTTCCTCCCACTGTACTAATCGAATGTCTGACTGATGTACGGGCCTGGATGAGTGAAAACTTCCTGAGCCTAAATAGCACTAAATCTGAGGCCATACTGATTTCCTCACCTGCGACTGTCAGGAAGCTCAGTAACATTCATTTTTCTATACCGGGTTTTGTTACTTCTTCCTCAGCTCAGGTTCGAAATCTGGGTGTCATTCTGGACACAACACTGTCATTTGAGCCTCACATCAAAAATATATGCAAAACCGCCTTTTACCATCTTAAGAACATTTCAAGAATTCACCCTTTTCTTTCTTTTACTGCTGCTGAGACTATTATTCATGCATTTGTGACATCCCGTATCGATTATTGTAATGCAATGTTATATGGTCTCCCTAACCGGCTTTTAAACAGATTACAGTATGTCCAAAACTCTGCAGCCAGGGTGCTGACCCGTAAAAGATCTGGGGAACATATTACACCTGTGCTGAGGGATCTTCACTGGCTTCCAGTACAGTTTAGAGTGCATTATAAAATACTGGTGCTTGTCTATAAGTCTCTCCATGGCCTCGCCCCCACATACTTGACTCACTTACTTCAGAGCTATGTTCCGTCACGTACTTTACGCTCCTCAAATTCGCAAAATTCCATCTGCAAAATTACGTTCTGTAGGTGACAGAGCTTTTAGTGTTGCTGGCCCTAAACTCTGGAATGAACTCCCACTACAGATACGTACCTGTCATTCATTGTCATTATTCAAAGTTAGTCTCAAAACACATCTCTATCAGTTAACTTATGAGTGAGCAATCGCTTAATCATTTATTTAATGTTTTATTTTCATCTTACATTTTCCTTGTTTTGTTTTAATTTTGTCTTATCTTGTATTTTATTCTACTTTTATACCACTACTATCCTAATCATGACATTATTATCTATTTTATTTACATGCACATTACTGTTTTATGTTGATGCTCTCTGTAATTTTTATTGTTTTTTATTGTACAGTGGCCTTGGGTCTCGTGAAAGGCGCTTTATAAATAAAATGTATTATTATTATTATTATTATTATTATTGTGTAGAACAAACACTAACTCCAAAACTTTGTTTTCAAGCACTTCTTTGAGCTTGTCTGATACTGAAATGCATTTTGATATGTCACTATGAAAAACTCACAATGTTCAAAAACAGTAAAACACACCAGAACCATGCTGAAATAGCTTTTCTGAGTTGTCTGATGCTGAAAAAAGCATTGTAAATGTCATTATCAGTAAAGTCATTGGAATGTAAAAAAACTATTAACCTTTCCAGAACTGTGCATGAAACGCTTTTTTGAGGTTGTTTGAAGCTGACAAAACATGTTGCAATGTCTCAATGAACAAAGTAATAAAAATATACAAAAACACTAAACCACTACAGAACTGTGCATTAAAAGATTTTTAGAGCTTTTCTGAGTTTGTCTGATGACGAAAAAAGCATTGTAAATGTCATTTTTAATAATTGCTTTGGAAAGTACAAAAACAATTAAAACTCTTCAGAACTATTCATCAAACGCTTTTTTCAGGTTGTCTGATTCTGAAAATGCACGTTGTAATGTTACAATGAACAAAGTAAAAAAATTATACATAAACACTAAACCACTACAGAACTAAAATGTATTTTGACATGTCACTATAAACATTTCAAAATGTTTTAAAACACTGAAACACTACAGAATTGTGCTCAAAGGGCTTTTATAAAACGGATAGTTCCGGTCCTAAAATCTGATTGGCTCAGCCGCGTTCGAATCCGTTGTAAAATCCCCGATAAACGCACACCTAGGACCACCTCACATCATTCCATATTAATACGCCACTGAATAGAAAAAGTTAATGTTATTTTCGCCCTCATGTTGCCTAGCAACACTGTTAATCGAACTATTTTGCGTCGCGGAAGAATGCTTTATTGTAAGTTTATACACAATAAATACATTTATGAATTAAACATTGTTGTATTTATTATATTTTATGTTGACCGCCGTTTTATAATAGCAATAAGCCACTCGAGGCCGTGCATTACTGTTATGATTTTAGCACGGGGAAAGAAGTTTTAGACACGTGCCAAAAACGTCATCCCCGTGCTAAAATCACAGTAATGCACGGCCTCTCGTGGCTTATTGCTTTATTTTATCACGTCTGATGCATTAAATGCATGTCATTATCAACAAAGTATTTTGATTGTAATAAAAACACTAAACTACTCTAAAACTGTGCTTACAATTATTCTCTAATCTTGTCTGATGCTGAATATGCATGTTGATTTGTCACTATAAACGAAAAAATTAATATCTTCAAAAACAATGATATACAGTACTACAGAACTGTGCTCAAAGGGCTTATTTGAGCTCGACTGATGCTGAAAATGAATTATATGACATAAAGTTTTAAAAATAACGCTTTAGAAGTGTACTTAATGCTCTTCCTTGAACTTGTCTGACTGAAAAGGCATTATTCAATTACAATATTATCAACGTAATAGGAATGTAAAAAAAAAGACTACAGATGGGCTAAACGAGATTCGTTGAGCTATTCTGACGTTGAAACTAGATTTTGTGAAGTCACTTTTAACAAACTATTAGGCATGTGCTAATCACACGTATTTGGGTTTGGCTGACGCTATTCACTGTCACTATCACCAAAGTACAGTATAAGAAATATACATAAACATTGAAACACTCCAGCACTGTGTCAATCGGTTTGTCTGACGCTGACAATGCTCATTTTAATGTCACTATCATCAAAGCATGAAGAATGTTCAAAACCAGTGAAACACTACAAAACTAAATTTTATGAATTTGTCTGCTACTGAAATGCATTCAATTACAATACCATCAACGTAATAGGAATTGAAAAAAAGACTGAAACACTACAGAACTGGGCAAAATGAGATTCGTTGAGCTTTTCTGACGTTAAAAATAGATTTTGTGAAAACACTTTTAACAAAGTATTAGGCATGTAGAAAAAAAACCCTAATTCCAAAATTTTGTTTTCAAGCAGTTCTTTCAGCTTGTCTGACACTGAAATGCATTTTGATATGTCCCTATGAACGAAAAACTCTCAATGTTCAAAAACAGTAAAACACCCCAGAACTATGCTCAAATGGCTTTTCTGAGCTGGTCTGATGATGAAAAAAGCATTGTAAATATAATTATCATTAAAGTCTTTGGAATGTACAAAAACTATTAACCTCTCCAGAACTGCGCATGTAACGCTTTTTTGAGGTTGTCTGATTCTGAAAATGCACGTTGTAATGTTTTAATGAAAAAAGTAGTAAAAAAAATATAAAAACACTAAAACAGAAATGTGCAGTACACGCTTGTAAAAGCTTGTCTGATGCTTTTCTGAGTTTGTATGATGATGAAAAAAGCATTGTAAATGTCAGTATTAATAATTTCATTGGAATGTACAAAAACAATTAAACTCACCAGAACTGTGCATAAAACGCTGTTTTGAGGTTGTCTGATTCTGAAAATGCACGTTGTAATGTTACAATGAATAAAGTAATACAATTATACAAAAACACTAAAACTTGGCTTGGCTGACGCTATTCAATATCGCTATCAACAAAGTATAAGAAATGTACATAAACACTGAACTACTCCAGCACTGTGCCAATCGGTATGTCTGACGCTGAAAATGCTCCTTTTAATGTCATAGGCCTATCATCAAAGTAAAAGGAATGTTCAAAACCAGTGATACACTAAGAACTAAATTATATGAGCTTGTCTAGTACTGAAATGCAATCACTATCATCAACTTAATAGGAATGGAAAAAAGACTGAATCACCACAGAACTGGGCTAAACGAGATTCAGTGAGCTTTTTGTGTAGTCACGTTTAAAAAAGTTTTAGGCATTTAGAAAAAACAACTCCAAAACATTGTTTTCAAGCACTTCATTGAGCTTGTCTGATACTGAAATGCATTTTGATATGTCCCTATGAATTCACAATTTTCAAAAACAGTAAAACACACCAGAACCATGCTTAAATGGCTTTTCTGAGTTTGACTGATGATCAAAAAAGCATTGTAAATGTCATTATCAGTAAAGTCATTGGAATGAAGAAAAACAATTAACCTCTCCAGAATTGTGCATAAAACGCTTTTTTGAGGTTGTCTGATTCTGAAAATGCATGTTGTAATGTTTTAATGAACAAAGTAGTAAAAATATACACAAACACTAAACCACTACAGAAATGTGCATTACACGCTTTTTAGAGTTTGTCTGACGCTTTTCTGAGTTTGTCTGATGATGAATAAAGCATTGTAAATGTCATTATCAGTGAAATCATTGGAATTTACAAAAACAATTTAACTCTCATTAAATTTAACTAAGTGCATAAAATGCTTTTTTGAGGTTGTCTGATTCTGAAAATGCACGTTGTAATGTTATAATGAACAAAGTAATACAATTAATAATACAATTAATACAAAAACACTAAAACCACTCCGGAACTGTGCTAAACACACGTATTTGGGCTTGGCTGACGCTATTCATTGTCACTATAACCAAAGTTTAAGAAATGTACGTAAACATTGAAACATTCCAGCACTGTGCCAATCGGGTTGTCTGTCGCTGAAAATGCTCCATTTGATCAAATTATGTAATCGAAGTTAAAGGAATATTCAAAACCAGTGAAACACTAAATTATATGAGCTTGTCTGATACTGAAACGCATTTAGACATGTCACTATGTAGGAACATTTTAAAATGTTTTAAAACACTATAACACTAAAGAACTGTGCTCAAAGAGCTTTCTGTTAATCTCTTCTGATGCCTTAAATGCATTGTTGAATGTCATTTTCAACAAAGTATTATTATTGTCAAAAACACTAAACGAATCCAAAACTTATTCTCTAAATTTGTGTAATGCTGAATATGAATTTTGATTTGTTACTACAAACGAAAAAGTAAATATTTTCAAAAACAATGATACACTATTTTTTAAAATGTTCGTATATAGTGACATGTCAAAATGCATTTCAGTATTACTCAAGCCTATAGAATTTACTTCAGTAGTGTTTTACTGGTTTTGAACATTCCTTTTACTTTGATGAAAGTGACATTTAATGCAGCATTTTTTAGCGTCAGACAAACCGATCCACAGTGCTGGAGTGTTTCAGCATTTATGGTGATTGTGACATTGAATAGCGTTAGCGAAGCCCAAATACGTGCGTTTAGCAAAGTTTAGCACAGTACCGGAGTGCTTTTATTGTTTATGTATAATTTTATTACTTTCTTTATTGTAACATTACAACATGCATTTTTTTAATCAGCCAACCTAAAAAAAGGCGTTTTATGCACAGTTCTGGAGAGGTTAATAGTTTTTGTACATTCCAATGACTTTACTGATAATGATATTTACAATGCTTTTTTCATCATCAGGCAAACTCAGAAAAGCATCAGACAAGCTCTAAAAGCGTTTTATGCGCAGTCCCAACTAACACAGAACGTTCCCGTAACGTTAGATTTTGGTTCCCCTATGGTTATTTTTAGGGAACCATCCCATAACGTTATGGGAACGTTCTATTTTCGTTAAAAAAATTTGCGCTGTTCCCGAAACGTTCCGGGAACTATGAAACCTAACGTTCTCTCATGGTTTTATGAAAACTAACAGAGAACGTTATCTAAAAGTTGCCTTAAGATTTTCTTTCTTATGTGTTTAAAGTAACGTTCCAGTAACGTTCCCGGAAGGTTTTCTTATGATCTTTAAAGTTTTTTGGTAGGAACTTAACTTAATATATAATGTTGTAAATTATATATTTACAACATGAATTTTCAGAATCAGACAACCTCAAAAAGCGTTTTATGCACAGTTCTGGAGAGTTTAATCGTTTTTGTACATTCCAATGACTTTATTGGTAATGATATTTACAATGCTTTTTTCATCATTAAACAAGCTCAGAAAAGCGGGTTGAGCATTGTTCTTTAGTATTTTACTGTTTTGGAACATTTTGAAATTTTCGTTTATAGTGACATGTCGAAATGCATTTTCAGCGTCAGACAAGTTTAGAGAATAGTTTTTAGCACAGTTTTGGAGTCGTTCAGTGTTTTTCACATTCATATTACTTAGTTCATATTGACATTCAACAATGCATTTAAAGCCTCAAGAGCATTTTCTAAAACTTTTTTAAAAGTCACGTAATTCATTTTCAGCGTCAGTCAAGCTCAAAAAAGCACTTTGAGCACAGTTCTTTAGTATTTTAGTGTTTTTGTACATTCCTAATAATTGGTTTATATTAACATTAGTTCAAAGAAGCGCTTTGAGCACAGTCCTGTAGTGTTTTCGTTTTTTTTTTTTTGTATATAGTTTTTTACTTTGCATTACAAAATGCATTTTCAATATTGGACAACCTCAAAAAGCACTTAATGCACAATTCTGGAGAGTTAAATTTTTTTTTTTTTTTTACATTCCAGTAACTTTATTTCTAATGCTATTTACAATGCTTTTTTCAGCATCAGATTAGCTCAAATAGGCACTATGAGCAGGTTCTGTTTTTGAACATTTTGAATTCTTCATTTTATTTATATTTTTTAATGCGTTTTCTCCCCATTTGCCTCCCGATTTAGCGCACTCAATTTTGTCTTCAGCTTCTACCAGAGATACCTGATTGCATCCGAGGAGAACACGTCGCTGTACACGCCTCTTTCGACACGTGCACAGCCCTCCTCTTCTCGCCTATGCATTCTGCACAGGCGTCTCTTCTGCCAATTAGGGTCCTTACACAGCGTATGAAGACCCACACATATAGCCCGGCCCCTGCAGCTACGGTGGCCAATTAGTATCTGCAGCAGGCACTGCCAATTATGCCCGCCAGATGGCGCCCAGCCGACCGGAGGCAACACCTAGTTTCGAACCGGGGAGTTGGAAAAGGAATATCCCGCTGCGCCACCTGGGCGCCTTTAATAGTTCATTTATAGTTACATATCAAAATGCGTTTCAGTATCAGACAAAGCTCACAAAAGCATTTTAAGAAAAGTTATGTAGTGTTTTAAGGTATTTGTACATTCCTATTACTTTGTTAAATGTGAGAAAAATTTATTTTCAATGTCAGAAAAGCTCAACTGCTCTCGTTTAGCCCACACTGTAAAAAGGACACTGTGAAATGTACAGTAACTTGCTGGCAGCAATTAGCCGGTAAGTTGCTGTAATAAATTTTACAGTACGCATACTGCAAATTTAATTACAGTAACTATAAAATACTGTAATATTTATTACAGTAATAATCACAGTACGGTAGCTCTTATTACAGTAATTTCACATTACTGTAACCTATTACAGCAGTAATGCAGTCTTTTAATTACAGCAAATATCAGACTACTTTAAAGACATTACAGCATTTAACACTAAAATAATATTCGAAAAATAACTATACATTGTAAAAATTAAGACACTGCATTTGTAACAAAAATCATTTATTGAATTTCAACATTTTAAAACATGTTTTTGAAAATACATAGATAATTAAATAAATACATTCATATTTTTGTAAACACTGCTGTTTTGAACAAAACCATAAAAATGTGCAAGTGCTTTGTTTTACATTTGCTGGAATCCACATCTTGGGCTAAAGTTTTCTTTCCTGCACTGTAAAGATAAAACAAGGAATTACTGTTACTGCTGTAGAAATTTATATACAAGACTGGAGACTAGGACAGTTTTGTTAATTCCTAACCTCCCATTAGAGATATTACATTAATAAACACATTCTGCTATTAAAAATGTGCTGTTTAAAATTCTTACCTGTTTTGGTAATGTTATGCACGCTGGCTCTCTAGTGTATCACTTTTGGCTAGACCATTAGCTAGTTGTTTATCAACTGGCCGATTAGTTCTATGTTTAGCGAGCTAGCTCGCTTTCTGTCTTAATAGCGTTTTAAAAGAGTAGGTGACTATTATCAAGTAATTCTAATTTCTGTACCTGTTACTGATGATATAAAGATGTCTTTCTGTCTGAGTGATAAAAAAACTAATATTTTTGTTAGATATAATGCAAACTGTACTATTACCAAAGACGGATTATTGTTTAAACTGACAGAAAAGAACAATCCTGCTTAAACTTACTGTATTGTGATTCACAGCAGAAATATGCTTACTGTAAAATTCGTTCACCACTGAAACTTGACCATGATCCTTTGCAGATCTACAGTAAAATGCTGTGTACAGGTTCTACAGTAAGAATTTTATCATTCTACAGTAGTAATACTGTAAAAACTACAGAAATTTGTTACAGTGCAGTTTTGGATTGTTTTAGTGTTTTTTACCTTTTTTTGGTTTTTTTTGTTTATATTAACATCACAAAGTGCAAATTCAGCATTAGACAAGCTCAGAGAAGCGTTTTAAGCACAGTTTTTGAGTATTTTACTGTTTTTTTACGTTCATATTACATTGTTGATAATGACATTCAACAGTGCATTTAAAGCCTCAGACAAGATTAAAAAAGCCCTTTGAGCCCAGTTCTGTAGTGTTTTAGTGTTTAAAAATTTTGAACATTTCGTTTAAAGTGACATGTCAAAATGCATAATAGTATCAGACAAGCTTAAAGAAAAGCAATTAGTTCTGTAGTGTTCCAGTGTTTTTGTTCATTCCATTTACTTTAATGATACTTTGGTGATAGTGACATTGAATAGCGTCAGCGTCAGCTAAGCCCAAATAAGCACATTTAGCACAGTTCTGGAGTGTTTTAGTGTTTCTGTACTTTACTACTATTTTGTTTATATAAACATTACAACAAGCATATTCAGCATCAGACAAGCTCAAAGAAGCGCTTTGAGCACTGTCCTGTAGTGTTTTCGTGTTTTTGTATATACTTATTACTTTGTTTATAGTAACATTACAAAATGCATTTTCAAAAAGCATTTTATGCACAATTCTGGAATGTTTAATTCTTTTGTAAAATTTTTTTACTTTAATGATAGTGACAATAAACTAGAGATTGCATGTGCGCGTATCCAAATGCTGTATCTAACAGGGAGCGGCATCGACAGGCCGGACGATTTAGAGTTGGAACGGCGTTGATATCTCAAAATGTCAAAAACGGGCGTGGCGGGCGGGCGGGTTTGCCCATCCAAAAATCGCACCCATGTCCCGGTGTCATCAATGGCCTGGACGATTTAGAGTTGGAATGGCGTTGATATCTCAAATTTTTTTTAAAACGGGCGTGGCAGGTGGGCGGGGCTGTGTATGACCATGCTGTATCCAAGTTGGGGTGTCATTAACTGTTCGGATGATTTACAGTTGGAATGGCGTTGATATCTTAATTTTTTTTTTAAACGGGCGTGGCAGGCGGGCGGGACTGTGTATGACCATGCTGTATCCAAGTTGGGGTGTCATTAACTGTTCGGATGATTTACAGTTGGAACGGCATTGATATCTCGAAATTTAAAAAAAATGAATAGAAGTGAATGGGACAAAAAAACGGGCGTGGTGGGCGAACGGGCGGGTGGATCCAAAAGCTGTAAACAAGCCTTGTTGTCATTTACGGGCCGGACGATTTAGCGTTGGAACGGTGTCGATATCTCAAAAATTGTAGATGAAAAAAGCCTGACAATTTGGCCAAAAAACTGTAAAAAACGGGCGTGGCGGGCGAATGGGCCGTCGGTTCAAAAAACTTTCTTCACTAAGTGGTGTCATTAACGGGCCGGACGATTTAGAGTTGGAACGGCGTCGATATCTCAAAATTTTTCGAAAAGCTGTATACAAGCCCGCGTCACACCAACGGGCCGGACGATTTAGCGTTGGAACGTCGTCGATATCTCGAAAACTGCGGGGCGAGTTAGCCGGCGAAGAAAGTGGTGGAATATTAAAAAGAAAAATAATAACTAGAGAGTGCATTTCCGGAGAAAATGCGAGTGTGATTGCCGTGTGCCGGTCGGCGGGCGTGCGCGCATTTCCAAACGCTGTATGTAATTTGGGAGGGTCATCGACGGGCCGGACCATTCAGAGTTGGAACGGCGTCGATATCTGTAAATGTGAAAAACGGGCGTGGCGGGCAGCCGGGTGTGCACATCCAAATATTACATCCATGTCCCGCTGTCATCAGTGGGCTGAACGAATTAGAGTCGGAACGGTGTTGATATCTTGAAATTAGGGCCGGGACTTTAACGCGTTAATTTAGATTAATTAATTACAAAGATTTTAACGCGTTAAAACTTTTATCGGAATTAATCAAAAAAAAATTTTAAGTTTGGAGCCGGAACCTTTGTATTCGCGTGTTCTAGCACGCCTGTAAATCTGATGCACAAGCGACATCCGCAAACAACAACGATGGACGACGAAGCCGCTTCTCTTGGTCCACTGAGGGACAACTTTAGCTTTAAAAAACGTCCTGATGGGACTTTCGAAAAGACTACTGTTGTATGCAAGTTGTGCAAAAAGGAGTTTGCTTATCACCGAAGCTACTCAAGCCTAAAGTACCATCTCAATGCAAAACATGTTGCGGCAAGCACAGCCGTCCCCACAGCTAATTTCAGCGTCCCCAGCAGCGGTACAAATAAACGCTCCAGCCAGCCCACATTGGACCAGATGACAGGTTTCAGGGCCAAAATAAGTAAGTCTACGTCTGAAAAATTAAGCAACTCCCTGGCTAAATGGATCGCAACAGACTGTAGACCGCTTTCGGTGGTAGAGGATAGGGGGCTACAGTCTGTGTTACAGATAGCGACATCGGACCCTGCTTACGAACTCCCGTGTAGGAAAACCATGGCGAGTAAGATTAGGCAGCTTTATGATGACGAAAAGCAGTCAAAACAAGACATATTGAATGCAGTTGATTGTGTTGCATTGACAGGGGACCATTGGACTTCCGTCAGCAATTCTAACTACCTTGGCGTGACCGCGCACACAGTATGCGTTGTTAACAAAGTATGGCAATTAGCATCTTTCGTCCTCACTGTAGAAAAAGTCAACAACAGACATTATGCAGTAAACTGCGCAGACCATTTTTTTTCTGTAGCTGAGTCCTGGAAAATTGAGCAAAAGGTTACAACAATTGGCACCGATTGTGCCAGAAACATGATGGCAGCAGCAAGACGGCTCCCATTTCAGCACATGCCATGTGTTGCGCATATTTTGCAGAGATCCATCACTGTGTGCCTGGACAGTTGTGGATTTAATGATGTACTAGCAAAGTGCCGCAAGATTGTGGGTCATTTCAGACACAGTCCAGCCAACACAATGGAACTGTATAAAGAGCAAAGGGCACTTGACCAGGAAAATGAACCCCTAATCCAGGATGTTTCCACAAGGTGGAACTCCACACTGTTTATGATCCGTCGTCTTCTCAAAAACAAAGAGGCAGTAAAGGCTACTCTGGACAAACAGAGGCACAAACTGGTCTTATTATCAGCAGCAGAGTGGACAAAACTAGAGAAGTTGGCAGCCATCCTTGAACCATGCAGGTAAATGGAACAATGTAAAATATTTTCTAAATAATTATTGCCTAAATTGATCACTGTAATTGATAAACTAATTTATTTTTATTTCTTTCTCACTGCAGACATGTGACTGATCTTCTTGGTGGAGAGACTTACGTCTCATGTTCTGCGGTCTTGCCTGTCCTACGATTCCTGGACCACACTATGAAGGTCTCTGATGAGGATTCTACCTACATTGTGAAATTCAAGACTGCCTTCATGAAGGACTTGTCAGAGCGGAAAGCTGCACTTAATTATGATTGGCTCAAAATGGCTACAGTGCTTGACCCTCGCTTTAAGGACTTAAAGTGTCTTCCAAGAGAAGAGCGAGAAGCCGTGTGGAAAAAGCTTGAAGAACTCCTTCAAGATGGATCTATAAAAGCTACCTCTGAGCCCACAGATGAGCCACCAAAAAAGAAAGGCCTCTTGTGCTTTTCTTCTGACTCTGACTCTGATTCTGATTCTGATGATGTAGGGTCTAATGCCTTGAGCCTCTATAAAGCAGAACAGAAAATCAGTGAGACAGACTGCCCACTACAATGGTGGTCAGCACATGCAGGGGCACATCCACAGCTCTCCACTCTGGCTAGAAAGTACCTAGCAAGCCCTGCCACTTCTGTCCCATGTGAGAGGGTGTTCTCACTTGCTGGGAACATCATCCAGAAGAAAAGAGCAGCCTTAAGCTCTGAAAATGTGAACAGGCTCGTTTGTCTCAGTAACTGGCTCAAGGAGAAAAAGTAGCCTCAGTGTTATATGTTTTGGTTGTACAAAAATATTGCAGGTTGAATGTTGTGTTAAATTCTATGCTCTTAAATGCAATATGTAGTTTTGCCATAATTCTGTTGTTACTTTAGAAATGGCACTTTAATTTTTGTTTACACCAGATGTTAAACTCTCACGAGTTGCAATATTGTATAGTTGTTTTATTTATTTTTACAGTTCTGTACAAGAAATGGTGCTATGATTATTGTCTAATGTGCTGTTTACATTTATTTATTTATTTTTCAAATAAGTTAAACAATCAGGGGTTCCTGAAATACTTGAAATCTGAATAACTATAATAGCACCAACACATCTGTTGGTTTAATAACAATAAAATAAAATAAAAATTCAAAAAGCAATAAACATGTTTGTTGTTAAGAGTATACGTGTATTCATTCCAAATTTTAGTAGCAAAATAATTTTTGTAATTAATTGCGATTAATTAATTACAGACCCTGTAATTAACTCGATTAAAATTTTTAATCAAGTCCCATCACTACTTGAAATAGAAAAAAACGGGCGTGGAAGGCGGGCAGGTGTGCGTATCCAAAAATTGCGTTCATGATGTGTCATCATGAACGCGTTCAATTCTAAATATATAAAAAACGGGCGTGGCAGGCAGGCGGGGCTGCATATCACTATGCTGTATTCAAGTCGGGGTGTCATCAGTGGGCTAAACAATTTAGAGTTGGAACAGTGTTGATATTTCAAAATATAAAAAAACGGGCGTGGCATTCGGGCAGGGCTGCGTATGCCCATGCTGTATCCAAGTTGGGGTATCATTAACTGGCCGGATGATTTACAGTTGGAACGGCGTTGATATCTCGAAATTTCCAAGAAATTAATTGAAGTGAATGGGACAAAAAAAAAAACGGGCGTGGCGCGCGAACGGGCAGGTGGATCTAAAAGCTGTAAACAAGCATTGTTGTAATTCATGGGCCGGACGATTTAGAGTTGGAACGGTGTCGATATCTCGAAAATTGTAGAACAGAATAGGCGAACGGGTGGGCGGATCCTAAAGCTTTCTTCAAGAAGTGATGTCATTAACGGGCCGGACGATTTAGATTGACTTCCATAAAATGTTTCGAAAATGAATGGAAGTCAATGGGACCAAAAATGCTACAAAAGCGGGCGTGGCGGATCAAAAAGCTGTATACAAGCCCGCGTCACACCAACGGGCCGGACGATTTGGCGTTGCAACGGCGTCGATATCTCGAAAACTGCGGGGCGAGTTAGCCAGCGAAAAAAGTGGTGGAATAATAAAAAGAAAAATAATAACTAGAGATGTGCATTTCCTGCAGAAAATGCGAGTGTGATTGCGGTGCAGCACGTAAGCAGGTGCGCGTATCCCAATGCTTTATCCAAGTCGGGGTGTCATCAGTGGGCTTTACGATTTAGAGTTGGAACGGCGTTGATATCTGAAACTTTCAAAAAATGAATGGAAGTGAATGGGAATGAAAACCGGGCATGGCAGGTGGGCGTTGGTTCGAATCCCCATGCTGTACCCATGTCGGGGTTACATCAGTAGGCTTTACGATTTAGAGTTGGAACGGCGTTGATATCTCAAACTTTCAAAAAATGAATGGAAGTGAATGGGGCCGAAAAACGGGCGTGGCAGGTGGGCGTTGGTTCGAATCCCCATTCTGTATCTGAGTCGGGGTTACGATTTAGAGTTGGAACGGCATTGATATATCAAACTTTCAAAGAATGAATGGAAGTGAATGGAACAAAAAAACGGGCGTGGCAGGTGGGCGTGGGTTCGAATCCCCATGCTGTATCTGAGTCGGGGTTACATCAGTGGGCTTTACGATTTAGAGTTGGAACGGCGTTGATATCTCAAACTTTCAAAAAATGAATGGAAGTGAATGGAGCTGAAAAACAGGCGTGGCAGGTGGGCGTGGGTTCGAATTCCCATGCTGTATGTGAGTGGGGGTTACATCAGTGGGCTTTACGATTTAGAGTTGGAACGGTGGTAATATCTCGAACTTTCAAAAAATGAATGGAAGTGAATGAAGCCGAAAACCGGGCGTGGCAGTTTGGCGTGGGTTCAAATCCCCATGCTGTACCCAAGTCAGGGTGTCATCAGTGGGCTTTACGATATAAAGTTGGAACGGTGTTGATATCTCAAACTTTCAAAAAATGAATGGAAGTGAATAAAGCCGAAAACCGGGCGTGGCAGGTGGGCGTGGGTTCGAATCCCCATGCTGTATCTGAGTCGGGGTTACATCAGTGGGCTTTACGATTTAGAGTTGGAACGGCTTTAATATCTCAAACTTTCAAAAAATGAATGGAAGTGAATGGAGTCGAAAACCGGGCGTGGCAGGTGGGCGTGGGTTCGAATCCCCATGCTGTATCTGAGTCGGGGTTACATCAGTGGGCTTTACGATTTAGAGTTGGAACGGCGCTGATATCTCAAACTTTCAAAAGATGAATGGAAGTGAATAAGGACAAAAAACGGGCATGGCAGGTGGGCGTGGGTTCGTATCCTCATGCTGTACCCAAGTTGGGGTGTCATCAGTGGGCTTTAAAATTTAGAGTTGGAACGGCGTTGATATCTCAAACTTTCAAAAAATGAATGGAAGTGAATGAAGCTGAAAAACAGGCGTGGCAGGTGGGCGTGGGTTCGAATCCCCATGTTGTATGTGAGTGGGGGTTACATCAGTGGGCTTTACGATTTAGAGTTGGAACGGTGTTAATATCTCGAACTTTCAAAAAATGAATGGAAGTGAATGGAGCTGAAAAACGGGCGTGGCAGTTGGGCGTGGGTTCAAATACCCATGTTGTACCCAAGTCGGGGTTACATCAGTGGGCTTTACAATATAAAGTTGGAACGGTGTTGATATCTCGAACTTTCAAAAAGTGAATGGAAGTGAATGGAGCCGAAAACCGGGCGTGGCAGGTGGGCGTGGGTTCGATTCCCCATGCTGTATCTGAGTCGGGGTTACATCAGTGGGCTTTATGATTTAGAGTTAGAATGGCGTTGATATCTCGAACTTTCAAAAAATTAATGGAAGTGAATGGGACTCTTATAGGTTAAATAAAGGTTATAGAAATAACCATTCAACAATCATTCAACAGAAATGAATGGAAGTCAATGGGACCAAAAATCGGTATAAAAGCGGGCATGGCGGGTGAACGGGTGGGCGGATCCAAAAGCTTTCTTCAAGAAGTGGTTTCAATAACGGGCCGGACGATCTAGAGTTGGAAAGGCGTCGATATCTCAAAATGTTTTCGAAAATGAATGGAAGTCTATGGAAAAAAATTTGCTACAAAAGCGAGCGTGGCGGGCGAATGGGCGGGCGGATCCGAAAGCTGTATACTTAAGCAATAGAACACGAGAGGGAGTGTCGTAGATCATCACAGCCGTGATGTTATTCGCGATAACACACGACATCGAGTGTTCTATTGCTTTTATACAACAGTTTTTACAAAATAAAGAAAGAAAATAAATCAAAGAAGCCCTGAATTTCATATGAAATATGCTTTAATATTGACAATACCTTCCGCCAAAAAGTAGTTCCACAACGAATATAAAGTTTAACACTACAAAGCAGACATCCCAAGTTGCAAAAACTCATTTCAGGGAGGTAAGAACAAGAAGAAGAAGAAAGCAAGAACCTCCGAAGGCAAAAAAATTTATAAAAAAACCTCTCGCACACACCAAAGGCTATGGATGAAAACAGAACTACTAGGAGCTGCTAACTGGCTTAACTAACTGTTCGCGTTACAAACACATTAATGTTCCCTAAATAGTGCACTAGACTGTGTATCAGATCATGGATATATGTTCCCTTATATACGCTTCTCAACCAATCAGATTGTAAGGTCGGAACTACCTGTTGTATAAAAGCCTGCGTCGCACCAACGGGCCGCACAATTTGGCGTTGGAACGGCGTCGATATCTCGAAAACTGCGGGGCGAGTTAGCCGGCGAAGAAAGTGGTGGAATAATAAAAAGAAAAATAATAATAATATGACTTTCGGATAACAATAGTGTGATTGCCTTCTGCAATCACACTAATAATATGACTTTCGGATAACAATAGTGTGCTTGCCTTTAGGCAATCACACTAATAATATGACTTTTGAATAACAATAGTGTGCTTGCCTTTAGGCAATCACACTAATAATGCATTTTCAGTGTAAGACAAATCTATGGAGCCGTGATTAGCAAAGTGCTGGATGTGTTTTTGTACATTCCTTATACTTTGGTGACAGTGACTGCATAATGCATTTTCATCGTCAGCCAAGCCCAAAAAGCGCGTTTAGCACAGTTCTGGAGTGTTTTAGTGTGTTTAACATTCCTAATAATTTGTTTATATTACAGTTTTTCTCAATTGCTTTGGTGCATTTCTCTGATCAGAATTAAAATTCTCATAACTGTTAGTTCAACCTCCACAAGATTGTCATTTGTGCACATCATAATAGCAGTTTCTTATTAATTCCAACAAATTGCAAATGCTTTTGGACATGCATCAATTGCTTCCATACAATTCTCTGCTGTTTAATAACATTATCATTTGCTTATGTCATGTCAGTCAAAATGAACTATACTTATGAATGCTGAATAGTCATTCCCTATGAAACTAATAGTCCTCATTTCATTGCTTAAATCATTACATACAAAAATGTTGAACTAGTTGTCAAAATCAGTCAAGCAACTCTTACCACAACATTTGCTGACTTTTTTAGACACTCTTTACAGGGACATAATACCTGAGAATGAGAGGGGTCTAAATGGAGACCATCTGAACAAGTATGTTGTAATATGGGATAATGTGCGTTTTCACCACTCAGACAGTGGTTTGCAGCACATGAAAGGATGCTGGTGGAATATCTCCCTCCCTACTCCACATTCCTTAATCCAATAGAGGAGGTTTTTCTCTGCCTGGAGGTGGAAGGTATATGACCAACATCAACATACCCAAATGGCCCTGCTAGTGGCCATGGATGCAGCATGTGATGACATCACAGCAGAGTCCTGCAGAGGGTGGATTCGCTACTTGAGGAGATACTTTCCTTGCTGCATTGATATTCGCTGTGATGTCATTGAAAATATGTGGCCAGACACACAGGGACGTCTGGATGTGCAATAATGATTTACAGTACTGTGTATGTTGTATGTTCCAATTCAGTTCCAATATATACTGCAATATTGTTTACAGTTGTGCACAGCTCTACCCAAAGGGTGTTTCTTATGTTTGTTGTAAATAAGTTTGTACTTTGCTTTAGCACAATGCTGTGAACAAATTAGAATTGCAAAGAGAATATGCAGTAAAAATGTAAAACATACATATTAAGTGTCTTGTACTCATTTACCTCACTAAATACAGTAATGTGTAACCTAACTGTAGATTTCAAATGGGTGTGCTAATAGTGTTTAGTGCTGTCTTGAGCATTTTCAGGTAGTGTCACCATGATCTGACTTTTTTGCATCAGAAAACTTACAGAGTGAACTGTCATAATGTCATAATGCCATTTGACTATCTTGTTCATAAACAATGGTGTCAGGACTTTTTATTTTGATGACACTGACACTTTCATTGACATGAATACTTGCTTTTGAGGAATGAACTCTCCATTTTGAGCAAGTGACACGCTTTTTCAGGTTATACACTAGGTTTTGCAGTTTGTACTAATTGTTTTGAGAAATGCACTTACTGTTGTGCAAATGTTAATAGTGATGTGAGAAATGCACCAAAGCGACTGAGAAAAACTGTAACATTACATGCATATTCATTATCTGACAAGCTCAAACAAGCACTTTGAGCAGTGCTGGAGTGTTTAAGTGTTTTTAAACATTTTGAATTTTATGTTCATAATATCAACATGCGTTTTAGTATTCAGTATCAGACAACCTCACAGAAGCGCTTTAAGAAAAGTTATAAAGTGTTTTAGTGTTTTTGTACATTCCTAATACTTTGTTAAAAGTGACTTTAAAAAAAAAAAAATTCAACGTCAGAAAAGCTCAACGACTCTCGTTTGTCCCTGGTGCTGAACACAGAGCTGAAGGAGCTGGATCCAATCGTTATGAACCAGCATGAGAATTTCTGGAGAAATGCTCTCACAAGCCTCCACGATGCGATGCTGAAGGTGGTGTTTGTTGCGGATTTTCTCAGCATACACAATTTGTTTGAGATGACCCCAGAGATTAAAGTCGAGTGGTGTGAGGTCGGGTGATCTGGGCGGCCATTCCACAGGACCACGACGGCCAATCCAATAACCAGGGAATTTAATATCCAGCCACTGACAAACACCTGCTCCGTAGTATGGTGGAGCCCCATCCTGTTGGAAATAACAGGGGAAACTGCCATCTTTGGTCAGAATGGATGGGAACACTGTTTCCTGTAGCATTGTCAGGTAGCGCTGAGCATTTAGGGTCTGGTCAATGATGGGTCTGATTACACGGGTGCCCCATATTCCACACCACACCATAACCCTCACAACACCTACGATTTTGGTATAATTGAGGGTTTTCGTCACTCCAGTACCTCACGTTCTGGCAATTGACCTCACCACTGACATAAAAATTGGTCTAGTCACTGAACAGAATGCCCTGTGGGAATGCGGGATCCCATTGATGTTGGTCTAACGCCCAGGTGCAGAACTCGACACGTCTATTAGGGTCATCCTCTGATAGTTTCTGCTGCAGCTGGATCTTGAAGGGGTGCCACTTATTGGTATAAAGAATCCGTACAAGGGAAGACTGGCTAACTCTACATTCTGCTGCGAGACGTCGCGTGCTGCATCGTGGACTTTTTGCAAAGGCTGCCAAAACCATTGTTAAGGTTTCTTCGTTGGTAGCGGGCTTTGGACGACCACTACAAGGCTTGTTGTCCACAGTCCCGGTTTCTCGGAATTTGGCTATGAGGGATGCAACAGTGCTGTGTGAAATTGGTGGTCTTTCTGGGTGTCGGTTGTTGAAGTCTGTGGCTATGATACACCTCAGTCCTCTCTTCTTTAGTCAATTCCATCTTCAGTTACCTGTAACGAACAACAAAAGTTTTTAACTTTCTGTGTTGATAACTTTTGAACCACAAGGGATATTACATGTTCTGCGACTTTTGACTTACCCTGTACATTGTTTCAATATGTGATTGCTCTGACTTCCACAGCGGGAAACATGCAAAAACTCAAAAACTTGAGAGTTGTGATCGAAATAACGTCACTAATGTATTATTTAATCTATCAATATGTGTTCATATTGTAATCATTTATCACCGCCACCACCACCAACAAAAACATTATTAGAAATAACAGATAATTGAAATAAGTGTAATAATAATAAATATTAATATTAATATTACAAAAAAGTAATTACTATAAGTATAATAATTCAAATTTTATACAAAACTTATTTTAAAAAGAAAAAAACCCCAGAAAAAAACAGAAAATCTAGCTATTTCAATGCATTTATATAACTATGGACGTACTTGTCCCTAGTGGCTCAAGAGGATAAACTTGTGAATATGGCGCACCGCTTTAAATACGGTGTCATTCCATTACATGAGTGGGGGGTTTAAATCCTTAGAAATAGTTCTTATTTATTTATGTCTTTTTCATAATGGCAATGAAATCTCTCATTGATGAATAACTGATCAAATAATGTTTAAAAAATATTACTTCCGCATTTCTTAGTTTCTTTGGATTACACCAACAAACAATTAATATGTTTTTACTAGTGCACATAGTATTTTTGATAGATAGTTGATAGATAGATAGATAGATAGATAGATAGATAGATAGATAGATAGATAGATAGATAGATAGATAGATAGATAGATACTTTATTAATTGCAAAGAAAATTAAGGCCTCAGTAGCAAATTATACAGATCAAAAGTAATAATACACACTAGAGACTCACATTATACAAACACGTACCTGCATAATCACAACAACAGTCTGTGGGTACATATGGAGGTGTAATTTGGTTATACAAGGCTGGTATAAATTGTATCAACTGTAAAGTATAAATTATAGTGTACAGTGCAAAAATAAAAAATGTGTAGATGGATGTGCAAAGAGGCACATATGTGCCAGTCTGTGCATGTGCACACATATGCACACACAAATGTGCACACACACGTGCACACCCACATACATAGACATATACATTTGCCACAATTCTGTTACATTCAGTCTTCAGTTCCTCCTCGCCCCCCTGCATAAAGTTAAAGGCTAATGGCTCTGGGGACAAAGGATTTTCTGAGTCTGACTTTAGAGCAGCTCTGTGACAGTAGTCTGTTACTGAACACACTTCTCTGTTTCAGAAAGGTTGAGTGCAGTGGGTGATAATAATAATAATAATAATAATAAGTTACACTTATATAGCACCTTTCACAAAACCCAAGGTCGCTTTACATACAAAAATAACAATCACACCGAACTAGCAGGGGAGGAAGGGGAAAAGTGCAGAGAAAAGAGATGGATTTTAGTAAAGTTTTAAATTTAGATAGAGAAGTAGTAGAACGCAGCGAGGATGGAAGAGAGTTCCAAAGCGAAGGGGCAGCAACACTGAAAGATCGGCCACCCATGGAGACCGGCATCTGATGACCTTAGGTTACGGGAGGGATTATAAAATTTTAGGAGGTCTAAAAGATAAACAGGACCCAAACCATGGAGTGCCTTATAGGTGAGAAGTAGGATTTTGTACTGTATGCGCATGGTAATGGCAGCCAGTGAAGCTGCTCCAGGACTGGGGTGATGTGAGCAGACTTCTTTGTATGGGTTAAGATCCGTGCAGCAGAATTCTGGACTATTTGCAAGGGGCGTATTGATTTGGAGGGAAGCCCATGGAGCAGAGAATTGCAATAGTCCAGCCGAGAAGTCACAAAAGCATGGACCAGCGTCTCAGCTGCCGTAGAGGACAGTAGAGGGCGGATGCGAGCAATGTTGCGGAGATGGAAGAATGCAGACCTGGATAGAGATTTTATGTGCGGTTCAAAACACTGAAGGGAATCAAACAGAACACCAAGATTGCGGACAGTGACTGAGGGTGTGATAATGATGTAATTTATAGAAAGAACATAGTTAGAAAGAGAGTAGACAGACTTTGTACCAGTAATTAGAAACTCCGTTTTCTGAGCATTCAGTAAGAGAAAATACGTAATACGTAATTCCTGATTGCGATAAACTGATGCCTATCAGTCAGATACAAATTAAACCAGGACAGTACAGTCCCTGAGAGACCAATCTCAGTGAGCCGAGTTAGAAGCAGGCTATGGTTGACTGTATCAAAGGGGTGATTATGATTGTCCATAGTTTCTCTGTCACAGAGAATAGTGATTAGAGTAATAAGTCTCTACCAAACAGTATAGGTGATCAGAAAAATGATGCAACTTTCATGGATAATTTTCAGCTGCAGGCTGTAATTTGACATATAGGTTTCTTAAAACAATCTCCTGAATATTTTTGAGTTTAACACACATCAAACAAAAAGTAGATATGGCCCAAACAAGATTATTTAAATACATCTTATTTTTACCCAAGTATGACTCAAAGTAAGATCAGCCAAATAGCTGAGCAGACCATTAAGGGGTTAAACAACTGTAAAGCTTTCTATGTTGTCTCTTCTAAAGACTTAGTTATTAACAATTTTTAGTCCTTTTACCTCTGGTTGAGTCATGTAGTAATTAAGCAATGTGGAGCAATGCATCCTGCAGGCCACACTTCACCAATTAATAGAAAATATGTTTGGCCCATAACCACAACCCACCCTCTCACACACCCTTTTTTGAACCACAGTCTATTCCTTCACTATCTTTTATAATTTCACATATCATTATTTTTATATTCATTCATTCATTCATTCAACTATTTATTTCATTCATTTATCCATTAACCATTTATTTAATTCATTCACTCATTCCTTTATGAATCCATTATGTACAGATGATGATTTCTACCAAATAGCACAGTCACAAGTGGGAAAACCACATCTTTTCCCATACATAAAAATACATAGGGTAGGACAATAATGTTAGCTAAACTACATGTTTAAAGCACTTGACATTTTAAATGTTTGTTTAACAAGATTGATGTTAACTTTCTGCTTATGGCGGCATTATGTCTACCATCCTTTAACGGCGTCCTACGTCATCGATGATTTAACCACCAGAAACTACACTTCTAACAGGTCTACAGGTGTAGTTGGAACTACACAACTTAACCATTTTGCTAACACACCAGCGCCAAGATTCTGAACTCCTTGGTTGAATTGGGAGAAAATGCATGAATAAAACTTTTTTAATCCTCAGACAAGCTCAGAAAACCATGTCAAACACAGTTCTGTAGTGTTTGTGTTTTTGTGCGATTTACATTTTTGTTTATAGTGAAATTACAATAAGCATTTTCAGCATTAGACAAGCTCAAAGAAGCGTTTTAGGCACAGTTCTGGAGAATTTTTGTGTTTTTGTAAATTCCTAAATCTTTGTTTATATTGACATTACAAAATGCAGAGAAGCTTTTTAAGCACAGTTCTGGAGTGTATTCATGTTTTTACAAATTCCTACTACTTTGTTAAGTGACATGAACCAATGCAAATTAAAAAACAGACAAGCACAAAAGAGCATTTTAAACACAGTGTTTTTGTACATTTTTATTATGTTGTTTATAGTAACATTACAAAATGCATTTCTAACATCAGACAAGCTCAGAGAAACGTTTTAAGCACAGGTCTGTAGTGTTTTATTGTTTTATACATTACTATTACTTGGTTGATAGTGACATTGATCAATGTAATTTAAGCTTCAGTAAAGCTTAAAAAGCAGTTTTTAAGTGATTTAGTTTTTTATACATTAACAATACTTTGTTGCTTGTGACTTCAAAAATGTTTTTTCAGTGTCAGACAAGATCAAAGAAGCGCTTTAAGCACAGCTCTGTACAGTTTTAGTGTTTTTGTTTTACTATTACTTTGTTGATGGTGTCATTAAATAATTCATTTTCAGCACCAGACAAGCTCAAAGAAACGTTTTAAGCACAGTTCTGGAGTGTTTTTGTACAATTCTAATTTTTTGTTAATAGTGACATTAACCATAAGACAATTTAACTAAAGTGTTTTAAGCACTGTTCTTAAGTGTTTTAATGTTTTAGTACAATCCTTTGAAATTGTTGAAAGTGTCATTAAAAATGCATTTTAAGCCTCAGACAAGCTCAAAGAAGCGCTTTAAGCACAGTTCTGGAGTGTTTTACTGTTTTTGTATATTCTCAATAATTTGATTATAGTGACATTAGTCAATGCATTTTCAGCAAAAGATAAGCTCAAAGAAGCACTTTAAGCATAGTTTTTAAATGTTTTAGTGGTTTTGTACATTATTATTACTTTGTTGATACTGTCATTAATTAATGCATTTTAGGCATCAGGCAAGCTTAGAGAAGCAATTTAAGCAGTTCTGAGGGTTTAGTGTTTTTGTACATTTCTATTAATTGGTTGATAGTAACATTGATCAATGCAATTTAACCATCAGTCAAGCTTAAAGAAGCGCTTTAAGCACAGTTCTTGAGTGATTTATTGTTTTTGTACTTTGTTGAATGTGATTTACAAATTTTTTCCATCATTAGACAAGCTCAAAGAAGACCTTAAGCAAAGTTCTGTTGTGTTTTTGTATGTTTTTATTGTTTTGTTGATGATGACATACATCAATTAATTTTCAGCATCAAAAAAGCCTAATGAAGCATTGTAAGCATGATTCTTTGAACAATAAACAATGCAATAAACATTAAACAATGCAGCCCAGTTCTGCAGTGTTTTAGTGTTTTTGACCATTTCTAATTCTCTGTAGACAGTGACATTACAAAAAACATTTTCAGCATCAGACAAGCTCAAAAAATCGGTTTAATCACAGTTCTGGATGGTTTAAGAGTTTCTGTTGCGTAATAGATTAATAGATTCATTTTAAAGAGCATTTTAAGTCTTAGAAAAGCTCAGAAATGCGCTTTAAGCACAGTTTGGAGTGTTGTAGTGTTCGTAATTCCTATTTTTTCTTTATAGTGACATTACCAAATGCATTTTCAGCATCAGACAAAATCAGAGAAGAGTTGAGTTTTTTTGTGTGTTTTTACACATTCCTATTACTTTGTTAATAGTGACATTTAACAATGCATTTTAGACATCAGAAAAGCTCAAGAAAAGCACTATGAGCACAGTTCTTGAGTGCTTTAGTGTTTTTGTATATTCTTACTTCTTTGTTGATAGTGACATTTAAAAAATTTATTTTCAGTGTCAGACAAGATCAAAGAAGCACTTTAAGCACAGTTCTGTAGTGTTTTATTGTTTTTTTTCACATTCCTATTATTTTGTTTATAGTGACATTGGTCAATGCATTTTCAGCTAGAGACAAGCTCAAATAAGTGCTTTAAGCACAGTTCTGGAGTGTTTTAGTGTTTTTGTACATTTCCATTACTTTGTTGATAGTGATTTTACAAAATGTATTTTCAGTATCAGACATGCTCAAAGAAACGTTTAAGCAAAGCTCTTGAGTGTTTGTGCTTTGTACATTCCTAATTATTTGTTTATAGTTTAATTACAAAATTCTTTTTAAGCCTCATACAAGCCTCATATACGAACAGTTTCAGTGTTTTTGTACATTTCTAATTTATTTTTACATTTCTTTTATAATGTTGAACAATGCATTTTCAGCCCCAGACATGCTCAAAGAAGCGTTTTAAGTGCTTTTCTTAGTGTTTCAGTGCTTTTTTACAATACTTTTTTTGTATAAAGTGACATTACCAAATGCATTTTAAGCGTCAGACAAGCTCAGAGAAGGGTTGTAAGCATCGTTCATTAGTGCTTTAATGTTTTTGTACATTCCTATTACTTTGCTGATAGTATCATTAAACAATGATTTAAGCACAGTTCTGTTGTGTTTTACTGTTTTTGTACATTTCTATGACTTGGTTGATAGTGACATTGATTAATGCAATTCAAGCATCAATCAAGCTCAAAGAATGCTTTAAGCACAGTTCTGGAGTGATTTAGTGTTTTTGTACATTACTAATACTTTGTTGAATGTGACTTTAGAAATGTTTTCAGACAAGTTCAAACAAGCACTTTAAGCACTTTTCTGTATGTTTTAATGTTTTTACACATTCCTATTACTTTATTGATAGTGAAGTTGGTCAATGCCTTTTCAGTGTAAGACAAGCTTTAAGACGTGTTTTACGCACAGTTCTTCAATGTTTTAGTGTTTTTGTACATACTAATTACCTTGTAGACGTGACATTATGAAATGCATTTTAACTGTCAGACAAGCTCAGAGAAGTGTTGTTATTTAGTTTTTTTGTGTTTTTGTACATTCCTTATTCTTTGTTTATATTTTCAATACATAGAGCAATTTAAGCCTCAGGCAAGCGCAAAGACTGTTTTAGTCACAGTTCTGGAGTGTTTTAGTGTTTTTGTACATTCCTAAATGTTTGTTTAAAGTGACATTAACCAATACATTTTCAGCATGAGACAAGCTGAGCAAACTGTCTTAAGCACAGTTCTTTAGTGTTTTAGTTTTTTTAAATTCCTGTTACTTTGTTGAGAGTGCCTCAGACAAGCTCAAAGAAACATTTTGAGCACATTTCTGTTGTGTTTTATTGTTTTTACACATTCCTTTTACTTTGTTGATAGTGACATTGGTCAATGCATTTTCAGCTAGAGACAAGCTCAAAAAGCACTTTAAGCAAAGTTCTGGAGTGTTTAGTGTCTTGTACATTTCCATTTTATTTGTTAACAGTGATATTACAAAATTTATTTTTAGAATCAAAAAACCTCAGAGAAGCAATAAAAAACCATTCTGTAGTGTTTTAGTATTTTTTCACATTCCTTTTTTGTTTATAGTGACATTGAACAATGCATTTTTAGTGTCAGACAAGTTTTAAAAATGTTTTAAGCACAGTTCTGAAGTGTGTTTTTGTACATTTAAAAGTTTTTTGTTTATTGTGACATTATGCGGGAAATGCATTTTTGCGTTACACAACTCAATCCAAAGCAATATATGCTCATTTTTTGGATTTCTCCAATGTGTCTCATTTATGTTAGCTTGCAATGAAAAACTCTCTCTTTATTGGTTGTAGAGGTATAGGTGACAGCTTAGTTAACGAATTACCAGTTCCAGCTTTTTAATGCAAAAATAAAGAGAACAATTATCCGACTAAGTTAGTTAGGTGGACAAACACAGTTGGATATGGATTTTTATATTCTGGAAACATACTAGGTGGCCGCCAAGAAAAAAAACAAGTGGATTATATCCCTAATGGAACAAAACACGGATATAGATTTGGTCTCAATTTGAAGAAGAAATTTGAGTAAGCAGCAGTAATGATTTTATGCTGCTTTCATCAGTTGATCAATGTTGAACTTTTTCGGGATTTTTTATCCTCATTAATTTGAAGTAAAATGGACAGCATAAATGTGAACAAAGCGACAGTTGTACACACTTTGAGTTTAAGATAAAAGTTGCCCAGTTCTGTAGTGTATTAGTGTTTCTGTACATTACTTTTATTCCTGTTGTTAATAGTTTTATTACAAAACACATTTTAATCCCCAGACAAGCTCAAAGAAGGGTTTTAAGCATAGTTCTTGATGTTCTTGTGTTTTTGTACATTTCAAATTTTTTATAGTGACAAGCTCAAAGAAGCGCGTTTAACCCAAGACACATTCCTATTATTTCTATTGTTAATACTTTCATTACATTTAATTAGAGTTCTGGAGTGCTTTTTGTACATTTCTATTACTTTGTTAAAAGTGTCATTGAACAATGCATTGTCAGCGTCAAACAAACTCCAAGAAACGTTATGAGCACAGTTCTGCAGTGTGTTAGTGGTTTTGAACATTTAAAATTTTTTGTTTATGGTGACATTACCTAATGCATTTTCAGCATCAGACAAGCTCAAAGAAGCATTTTTAGAATAGTTCTGGAGTGTTTTTGTACATTCCTAATACTTTGTTTATGGTGACGTTACAAAATGCATTTTTAGAGTCCGAGAAGTGTTTAAAGCACAGGGGTGCGTTTCCAAAACGTTATTATAAAACGGATAGTTTCGGTCCTAAAATCTGATTGGCTGAGCTGCGTTCGAAGCCGTTGTAAAATCCCCGATAAATGCACACCTAGGACCACCTCACATCATGGTGCAGTTGTAGCCTAGTGGTTAAGGTACTGAACTAGTAATCAGAAGGTTGTCGGTTCAAGCCTTACCTCTGCCGGGTTGCAACTGTTGGGCCCTTAACCCCCAATTGCTTAGATTGTATACTGTAACAATTGTAAGTCGCTTTGGATGAAAGCGTCCGCTAAATGCCGAAAATGTAAAATGTAATGTAAATTCCATATTAATATGCCACTGAAAAGAAAAAGTTAATGTTATGTTCGCCCTCATGTTACCTAGCAACACTGTTAATCGAACTACCTTGCGTCGCGGAAGAATGCTTTTTGTAAGTTTATACACAATAAATACATTTATGAATTAAACATTGTTGTATTTATTGTATTTTATGTTGACCGCTGTTTTTATAAAAGCAATAAGCCACTCGAGACCATGCGTTACTGCTATGATTTTATCACGGGAAAAGAAGTTTTAGGCACTCCGCTTCACGTCAAAAACGTCATTCCCCGTGATAAAATCGCAGTAACGCACGGTCTCTCATGGCTTATTGCTTTAGTAACACTAAGTACTTAGTAACCTCATATTTAAGAACATTCTTAAATTTACGAGTGTTTCCCGAAACTCTTCAAACTGAAAAACAAAATTTATATTAATGGGCGTCCAGGTGGCACACCCTTTTCACCTTCTCCACGTTTTATTACATTACAGACTCATTCTATAATAGATTGAGTTCATTTTTTGCCCTAAACATCTACACACAAGTGAAAACAGGGTTTAGAAAATATGCAATTTTATTTTACAAAATGTTTATTTAGGGGTTACATATCTGTACACACACTTAGCCTAATACTTGGTTGATGCACCTTTGGCAGCAATTACAGCTTAAAGACATTTTGGAAAAGAAGCTACGAGCTTGGCACACTTGTTTCTGGACATTTTTGGCACATTCCTCTTGGCATATCCTTGCAAGCTCCGTCAGGATGGATGGGGAGCGTTGGTACACAGCCATTTTCAGATCCTCTCACAGATGTTCGATTGAATTCAGGTCTGGGCTCTGGCTGGGCCACTCAAGGACATTCACAGATTTTCTCCAAAGCCACTCCTTTGTTCTTTTGGCTGTGTGCTTTGGGTCGTTCTAATGTTGAAACCTTCCCTCTATCAGAACTAGTTGCCCCAGCTGCTGAAAAACATCCCCACATAATTATGCTGCCACCGCTGTAGAGTGTTTTAGTGTTTTTTCACAATTCTACTGTATTAATTTGTTGATAGTGACTTTACAAAACACATTATTAGACAAGCTCAAAGAAGTGTTTTATTGTTTTTGTACTTATTATTTGTTTATCGTCATGTTACAAAATGCATTTTCAGCATAAGACAATCTCAGAGAAATGGTTTAAGCAGAGTTCTGTAGTGTTCTGTAGTCATTTTCAGTGGCAGTCATGCTTAAAGAACACTGTAAAAAATAAACATTTTTTTACAGGTTTTCCCAGTACATTTTTACAGTTTTTTCCTGTATTTATAAAAGACAGAATTTTTTTGTAAAATTACATGAATAAACTGTATATTTTTTACCATAAAAAATCTGTATAAATGAAATACATAAAAAATCTGTTTTTTAACAGTTTTTAGATGACACTTTTAACAAAACTAACTGTAAAAATAAAGTAATCTTCATTGACAAAAATAGCAGAATCTTCTGTAATTTTCAAAAAAAAAACTTTTGTTATACCGATATATCACTGTCAAATAAATAAAAATACTGTTAATAATGCATTTAAAAAAGTACAATTGCAAAAAAAATATGTGAGCAAAGAAAGAAATATTTTGTAATTTTGCATTTCTTAACCACTACTTTATATACATAAATTGGAAAAACAAAGGTATTGCCTACCTTATTAGACAGGCAACAATACAATTTAAACAGATTTTAACTTTTACTTTATTTATGCATTTGTATTAATTTAAAGATTGAATTGTTAAATAAGTGCATTTATACAAACTGTGTAAAACTATAGTCAAATTTAAAATGTTATTAACTGTGATTTATTCTCACATTTATAATATTTAAATCAAGCATAATTTACCAATCCCCACATTCCTCAATACACAGAAAAATGTATTACAGTCCATCTGTGCAACATGTTGGGTGCACATTCCAACCAGAGCACCACAGATATAAAATAATGCTCTAACCTCCCAGTTACACACTTTTGAATGCCTGTTGGTTTTGCATAAAGAATATATGCTGGTGTGACACAAATCAATTACATTTTAGATTTAAACATGACTGCATTGTGTTTATTAGTTAACTTAACTTAGTTGCTTTATTTCCCTGGAACTACTTAATGCAATGAGTTTATCAGGTGAAACCGGATATGACGCACCGGGGATTACGCAATACATCGTGAAGGCACATTGTGTTTCAATGGCATCTCAGGTAATGTGAAGCTTTACAAAATCTTTTTCCATATGTCTAATTGCATGCTAGTCATGATGTTTATCTTATTATATTGTTTAATATAGCTCTTTAGTTGAATAATATTCAAGTTTTATTGCTGTACATGCTTTATTTGTTTAAAAATGCTAACGCTAACGGCGGACCTGCTTATAGTGATTTATTTATTAACATCTTTTCAGAGTTTCTGTGAATCATATTAAAGTCTTGAGGCAGATTTTAATAGATTGCCGTTGGCTGACTGTATATTAAGTCCGGTTGCGCTGTGTGTGATAACGTTGCATTGCCGTGGTGCTAGCTAGTGCTAAGCTAGTCAAGTTCAACAGCCAGTATTCTCAACTTGTGGCAGTAAGATTCTTTCCCGAAAGGTAAAAATGGCTTAAATTACTTAATGCAGAAGTATATTAGAAGAAGGTAGAAAATAAAAAGATGTGTAATATTTGCGGTGCCAGTGCATTAAAAAACATGGACACACAACCTAGCTAGCTAAGATGTGAGCAGGCAGCTCGAGCCTGAGGGGAACGGCTTTTCGTTTGGCGCTCACGTTATGCACAAACTTAAAAACAGAAGTGATTCTGTAACGTTAGTATCATTACAAACCTGAGTTTTGTGACTGTTATCCTCGAAAGCACACACATGTGAACAGTATTGGATAATCAATGAATTTGTAATGTTAAAGTCTTTACTATAGAAATAATATTTTAGTTATTTACAACAAAATAATTGATGTCTTGTATCTTCTGTTTACAGATGGTTGGAAATGTGTATTTGCAGTTGGACTGACCTTTTACTGGTAATTTTTTTTCTACATTTTATGCTAAATTGAAGAATATTGAGCTACTTTTGACTGAACACTGAGTTAAGTTTAGATTAAGTGAAGAAAAAATGTGGAAATTCTTATTATTTATTCTGTTTGGTTCTTTTACTTACTTTTTAGTTTTATGTATTTTATGTCTATTTTCTTATTTAAGCTGGTATTTCTTTATAAATATTTGTCTTGCTGATTTTGATTTCCTTTAGTTTTCTTTAGTAATTTTTTATTTATATATAATTTTAATAGTATCCAATTTCATCTACAATTTAGGATTCCTCCAATCACGCAATACCATCAGCGCTAGGAGGGTGAAGGTAAGCACAAGTTTCCTCTGAGTTGTTACAGCAACCACCCCATCTTTTCGGGCCAATGTACGTCTGAGTTAAAATATAAGTTGAAGTGAGATGTCAGATATGTTAAGTCCTAAATGAAAATTTGTGTACTGTTAAGTTTAAGAAAGTGATTTCCCCCCTCTGTTCCATTGTAGGATGGTGATATGGCTGCAACTGATCGGGTGATTGAGGAGACTGTTCTTGGGATCTATGTGACTAGAGTTGAGGGAGCTGAAGCCATGGACCCCCTTGCCAATACTGGAGTGGTATTAGGTCAAGTCAAGTCAACTTTATTTATATAGCGCTTTTTACAATAGACATTGTCTCAAAGCAACTTTACAAAATCCAGGACCAACAGATACAAAAACCCCTGTTTGAGCAAGCCGAGGCAAGGAAAAACTCCCTGAAAATTACAGGTAGAAACCTTGAGAGGAACCAGACTCAGCAGGGCCCATCCTTCTTGGGTGGTCTGGAGGAAACTTTAAATAAGTAGGATTTACACAAATCATACAAACACAAAATTAAATTAACTAAAAGTTATAACTGGCAGGCAATAAATAAAGAAATAAATAATAATAGAGTTATTATAATGTTCGATCATTCATATCGAACACAAGAATCTAACTGTAATTTTAGGATTGCGTTTTCCCCGTATTTCTAATTACATTCAATTATATATCTAATTATATTGAATTCCCCAATTGCAACTCTACTGGCCAAAGAGAGCTGACACCATCACACACCACCTCTAATAAACACGCAGTCGTCGACCACATCTTTTCACCTGCCAGTCTCACAAGATGCCGTACTTTAAATACCACACCACCAGTGCAGACACCTGGTTCAGACATCAGAATTGACGAATGTACAGCCCTAACAAAACAATTAAGCTCAGGCATGGCCAACTGTGCCTGTTTGGACGACCGGGCAGGCTACTAGCACTTTCTGGGTTTATACCTTGAAAACTCCAGAACTCAGTGTTGTTGGGATAATGGGTCAATATATAATGACTTTCACTGGGACAAAAAGAGGACACAGAGCCTATGGTACCTATTAAAGATAGATTCTTGCATATTTGTCATGCACAATTACACAAGTACTGTTTTATTTGCACAGCCCACAATTGCACACCATAATGTTTATAAACTGCACCTTTTAGACTAACTACTTCAGTTGTTTTTTTTATCTTATGTTCTTTAAATTCTAATATTTGTACATATTTTTTATATCTTATATTTACATTACATTACATTTTAATTTTATCTTCTTTGACATGTTTTGTGTGATGTTTGTGATACTTGTTTGTTTGTTTATTAGGATTTTAACGTCATGTTTTACACTTTGGTTACATTCATGACAGGAACGGTAGTTACTCATTTCACAAGATTCATCAGTTCACAAGATTATATCAAACACAGTCCTGGACAATTTTGTATCTCCAATTCACCTCACTTGCATGTCTTTGGACTGTGGGAGGAAACCGGAGCTCCCGGAGGAAACCCATGCAGACACAGGGAGAACATGAAAACTCCGAACCCAGGACCTTCTTGCTGTGAGGCAACAGTGCTACCCACTGAGCCACCGTGCCGCCCCTTGTGATGCTTGTGAATTGCTGCTGTAACACTGTAATTTCCCTCTGGGGATCAATCAATCAATCATAATGCATTAGACTGCTGCACCACCCAAGCAACCTTAAATTTTGTATTATGCAGTTTTATATTAAAATGTTTGTCAAGCAAAGAATTTAAGAAGTTAATCATAACCACTAATAACAATTAGGAGGCCAAGCACCAAATACATTACATAACAGATCTTACTACACCATAAAAAGAATAATCTAAGTGGAACAGCTAAACAGTCTTTTAAATATTCCTAAACTGACATGTCACACAGGTAGCTCACAACTGTTATTCTTAACTGTATTTTAATAGTTCAAATGTTTTAAAAATTTTTTTTCCTTTTTAAAAAACAGTACTTTTATTCTTGCTACAGGAATGCCCAATAAATGGAGTGTGAAATCGTTTAGCTCACATGTACACCAGAAAGTCAGGGCGCATGTGGCTCGAAGGCCAGTATGAATCAGCAGCTCCACTGTCCTGCTGTCCTTGTGACCCATATTGCTTTTTGTGTGTTAGAGTGAGCTGCTGCCTGACATGCTACAAATCCCAGTTCTACAGACCAGCTTCCTATCATTATAGTTTGTTAAAGTTATTTTTAAAGGATTTTCTGGGGGAAAACAGCCAAAAAAAGAACTAGTGATGTTACTGTCTTCTACATTAGGTGGTGTGGTTCTAGAAGACTTGGGCAGTGTGTTCCTTGCCTTTGCAGTTCGGGCTGATTTATGCCTTATATATTTATAACCTTATGATTTAGAACTTGAGTTACCCTCTTACATACAGACACTTTTGATGTACTCCAAAAACTGTTTCTGGAACTAGATGCTAACAAACTGTCTCATAAAGCTATTCAGTGAGATGTAGTCCATACTGAGTATTACACTTGTGACGTACTGTTTATCGAATTCCACTGTGGTTGCACTTTCTGAAAACTTTAATGTTGGCACTGACTTTTGTACATAATTCAGATTTGTTCAGAAGTGTTTCATGCTCATGTTTTGCAGACATTTCACTTAACTGTATGCTGCTTTGTTAAACATTTTCCATTGAAATGAATTCTGATTGCACTTATTGTATGCTGTATTGTGTTAGACATCTGATTCTTACACTGAACAGCCATAACATTAAAACCTCCTTGTTTCTACACTTACTGTTTATTTGTGTGAAAATTATTTGGGTCAAAAATAGCTGAACTGTGGTGGATTTTGATCCATTTTGAAGCTGAAATTAACAAAAGCTATTTATATACTGCATTTATAAAGTTCTATATATGTTCTGAAGTTCTATATAACATGTAACAGCTGCAAAATTTCACAGTAAGTATTATGCAGACAAATCTTAACTAACTTAAAATTTTTGTATTTTGTATATTTTTTTAAATGAAGAATAACAATTTAAAAGTACAGTTAACTTATGTTTTAGAGAAAGAAAATGCTTTTATTTTGACAGTTTATTAATGTATTTAGATAATAAAAAAAGACAATTTAACAGATTTTTTGCAATACCTCTGACAGTTAATTTAAAATTGGGCTTTTGCTAAGTAAAATTACATGGGTTTTTTTTGTTTTATATGCAAATATTTTGTGGAAACAGTAGTAATTATCTGTTCTTAAACTTTTCTTTATCATTTATAAAGATAAATATTCTGTTTTTTTAGAGGTGTATGACACTGTTCTAACAATTAATATATGAGTCATTCTATAATTTGGGGTACATTCCATGTCCATTGATAATAATTATATTTATTCTAACAATTTTCTTTAAAAATGTCATATTTTACCTATTAATGGAAAACATGTTGTAATATCACAAAAACATTATGTGCATCCTATGCTTCATTTAGCTTGAAATTTGTCATGATATTCCTAAATGAACAGTTTTTGCTGTGTCCGTTTTTTAAGTTGAGGGTGCCTTGGTTTCAAAATAATGAATACAATTATTAAGGGCATCAACATCTTTTTTTAAATTTATTTCAATAGTTTAAATACTAAAGAAAAATAATATTTTATATTTTAAATATCTCTTTTAAATAATTTAAATATATTTATTTATTATTGTCTGCAAAAGTTCTGTCAACTATGTTACTAACAGAACTCCACTCAGCAACTCAAAAATGGTTTGTTCTAAAACTATGTGACCAGCATTACATGATATAATTTTTCTCTGTGGAGGGCATATTGAACAAACTGGTGAATGTTCTCTTATTTTTTTTTAAATATTTTATCTATAATAGAACATTGTCAATGAGTATATTAATTGACCGTCAACTATGTTACATACATTGTTATGGTTACAATTTGTTTAATAATTTTAATTCAAATGTATGTTAAAATTAGACATTATTCTGTTCAAGAAATGACATGTGGTCAGCCAGGCAAGGTCTACCACTGAAGTTATGGGTCAAAATAGGGAAATTGTCAACTATGTTACCTGTCAACTAAGTTACCTAGTAGTCTACATCTACTTGCCCTTTTAAATAAAATAAAAAATAATTATGTTTAAGCTTTGCAACTAGTGGATATGTTACACTAAAGGAATATATTAATTTGAACCACTGATTGTTCTATTGAGAGAGAACAATTTTTTTGTACTTTTTTGGAGATGTGAAATGTACCCCAAATTATAGAATGACCCATATGTTGAAAGTAGAAGATTTCATGAAATTATAGGACAATTTCCTGTAAAATTACAGTGATAGATGTTAATTATGGTAAATATAATTACCGTTTTTTTACAGTTTATCTCTCTTTTAAATTTTACAGTTTTTTCCTGTTTTTTTACAGACATTCTCTGGCGCCCCTGCTGCCAGAAAAATACCGTTTTTTTACGCTTTTTTTTTTTTTACAGTGAAGCGTATTTAACCCAGTTCTGTAGTGAATTTTGTTTTTGTTCATCCTATTATCCCTTTTGTTAATAGTTTCATTACAAAACATATTTTAATCCCCAGACAAGCTCAAAGAAGCATTTTAAGTTCTGTAGAGTTTTGTAGTGTTTTAGTGATTTTGTAATTTCCAATTCAATTGTTATAAAAAATGTCAGACAAGCTCAGAGAAGCATTGTCAGCATAGTTCTTTAGCATTTTTGTGTTTTTTACATTCCCAATTCTTTGTTTATAGTTTCATTACAAAAAGCATTTTAAGCCTCAAGCGCAAAAAACGTTTTAAAGTACAGTGCTTGAGTCATTTTATGTTTTTGTACATATTAAATTTTTTGTTTAGTGACATTACCAAATAAACTTTCAGTTTTTTAGTGTTTTTACACAATCCTATTTGCTAATATTTTAATTAAGCTTTTAAGGCCCCAGACACACACAATATAAACTGTGCCACTAGTCAAACTTAATTTGACAGCTTTTAGGGCGGGGCTTCGGGGGCTTCCGGTCAAAGGTCATGGTGAAATATGATATTTATTAAATTATGGTCAAAGGTCATGGAAATTAAAGTTGTTAGACATATGGTTATTCAATTAAAAACAAATGTCACATCTGTCCAATCTGTCAAACCATCCATCACACATATGTGAAAATGAGACAAGGTGTTAAAGGTTGTGTTACTTAAGATGATAGACATATGGTTATTAAATTTAAAACATATGTGCATCTGTTCAATCTGTCGTTACAGCATCCTGGGGGCTTCCGGTCATGGGGGATGAGGTGTGTTATGTTGTACATATGGTTATTAAATTGAAAACACATGCATCCAATACCATCCATCACACATATGTGACAATGTGGCAGGGGGTTAAAGGTTGTGTTACTCGAGATGTTGGGAAGATGAACACTTTTTTATAAACACATGTCGCATCTGTCCAATCTGTAACAAACCATCCTGGGGGCTTTTGGTCATGGGGTTGAGGGTCAAATGTTATGGGGGTTAAGGAAGTGATGATATGTATGTTTAATAATAATGAGTCAGCAATTGTTTAGAAGGCATCTTGTTTCCTCCACGTGGTCATAAAAAAGATGCCGATGTCTTGACTGAAAAGACTAAATTTTTTAATACTATTTAAACAAATTACATTAGTAAGTGATTCCTACCTCACACAGATCTCTCTCTCTCTCTCTCTCTCTCTCTCTCACACACACACACACACACACACACAGTTTAAGTTAGTGACTTTAAGTAAGTTTCAATTGCTTAATGCTAACTTATTATAAAACTATATTTAAAAAAAATCAAATAAAACAATTAAATGTATAATTAAACAAATAAATGAGAAACTTTAGGTTTTCTTCCCAGTCCAACACAAGCAATCAGACCCACACACATTTAAACACCTGACCCCCACCCACCACCACACACAAATCCCGCCCACCCATCCCCGTCTCACACACAAACGCACACACACCATCACGAATAAGGCAAAGTTTAAAGGTATAGTGTTGCTTTTTTTTTTTTTTTTTTTATGAAAATATAGCCACCTTTCCTAAGACTCTAAAACTACATTTTCCCAAGACTGAAGACATTTTTCACTAACAGATTTTATTTTGTCAATGACAAAATACATTACTGGGATTTAGCAAGTGATTGTGCTATCAAAATTAGTTTTATACAATGTGGATAAATGTTCCACATACATTTTCTTATTAGCTTATTAACCTATAGAACTACACACTACATAAATACTTAATCACAAAATGAAAAAGTTTCCAAATACATTTTTTATACATGTATAACACATGTATAACTTTATAATACATCTATAGCCGTATTGCTAAAATTCGGATTACACTTAAAACAATTACAACTTAAATTACAACTGAAATTTTGCTTGTTGCCCCCAAAACTTTTCCAGTCTTTGTTCGAATGTGGATGGTGCATCCGTCCTTCAGATCTACTGCACTCAATCTCTGGAGCCCTCTCGCCCACAATTTCTGTTCTGCTCTTCCATCTCTTTCTTCAAAGGTCAACTAAAAACTTTCCTCTTTACTGCTCATTACTTTTCTTCATCCATTTCTTACTGTTTTTTATGTTTTTCTCTCCTTCATTATACCTATCATAAGTATCGCTGAGTATGTGAAAAAGTTATATAAATAGAGTTATTTAATATTATTATTATTGTTGTAGTATTTAAGATGCTTTTACTTGCTGTTTTTGCAGTAAAGTAGTTAGCTTGCTACACATTTGTACAGCGTTTTGTGTAAAAATAATATTATGTTAATCATTAAGCAGTTTCACACAAGGTTTTTTCCCAACTACACTTTCTTAAAGTGATGCAGACATAAATTTCAACTGTGGTTATCAACATATTTGTTTGGGTCCAATTATGTTGTAAGAAGGTGTGATGAGTGATGCTAATGATGTGGCATGGTAGGTAATAAATTTACATAAGTCATTGGTTTTTTTGTTGTTGTTGTTCTTTTCTTGGTACAGGAAAGATTTAAGATTCTTGTCCATTGTAATCACTCCTGCTATAGAATGGTTCATAAGATAAGGTTATAATTTATTCCTTTAACATAAGAGCACACATTTTCCTGCTTACATCAAAATGAGAAACATTAATGCTGGCACAATTATACTTTTAACTTTTAACATATTCTTCACAACTCAGCAGTAGTACAATCCAAAGTATGAAAAGTCACACAGGATCACTTTTTAAAGTGACAAAACTCTTAACTCATAACTCATAGTATGCATCACATATGTTGTTTAATTATTCTAGTTAATTATTGTTCACTACATATAATTGATTATCAGTAATGCTGTGCAGTTTTTTGTTAAGTCCAATGCATTTGGGGTGCTTATTATTGTTGTTTATAAATATTAAAAACTTAGATCTATATCATCCATAGTATTACAGAATTGACACAGAATGTTGTAGAAGAAAGGCCTTTAAGTTTAAACATGTCTTAAAGAATTATTTAAATGTTTTTACATCAACCGATAAAATTTTACAAACTGCTGTATGCAATAAAACCAAAGAAGTCAAGAAAGACAGGCCATATTCGTCAGATAAGGTCACTCTTGTGATCATGTAAACTGATTGCAACTGAGGGCACGCAAATTGCTAGATCGGATGTCGGTGAACAAATACATTTTAAAAATGTATTGTTCATATAATTTTGTACAGTTAGTAACTAACAAGACTGACTGATCTTGTAATTTTGACTTTGTAAAGTATCATCTATTGTTCTTAACTAAATAAGTTTATCATATCTAAAATCTTGCATGAAATAAAAAAGATGATTGTAACTGTAAGATTTAACAAAAAAAAGCTAAATAACGTATTTACACCTCAAACTCAAGAAGGGAAATGTCTAAACATTCACGTATACTGTTCTGTCTACAAACCAGCTAGCAAACATTGTTAGCTCAATAATATGATGCACAAGAGTTTAGTATGTTGCGTGAACATTCGACTTCAAAAGAATGTAAGGACTTATTCCTTCTTAATTCCATTTGTTGCTCGATATCATTTGTTTTTTAGATGTTGGAAGGTTTTCAATTTGGGCTCATCATTAAATATAACCAGTTTCTAAATAAAATGTGTTTGTATTGACACAATTAAAATTCCTATTTAATCGCAATACATAATGTATTAGTCCATAGATCTGTTTTAGACTGTTTTAAGAAACGTACAGCATATGTTACTAGAAATAATAAAAATACTGCTCAAGCTTATTCTTGAAATGCCTGATTTATCTGAAATTATGTTTAATTCAGACGTACATTTTTACACACAGATAAGGTGAGCATTTTCAACACATTCACCATGAATGATGGGTATATGAAACAAGAAAATTGTCCTGTTTGCTACTATAATAACAGAAATATTGTAATTGTAATGGTTCTTGCCAAATGCAGAGCTTAACGGGACTTCCCTCTTCCCTCATCAGGATTTCCCTCTACTCTTTTCTTAGAAACACCAGTCTGGGTTATTTTATTATCATCATAAAGCAGACAGAGTTTTCTGGTTGTAATAAGAGAAAGCCAGGTGCAAGGTATCAGATACGTATGTCTGATTGTACTTGATATCAGTACTTGATATCACCAGACTCAGTTATCATTGTTTATCATCACTTCATTATGAACTTTACTAATCATTACTGTAAAACTGATTTCATCAAGGGGAACTTGCAATGTAATTGCTAAATGTAACTCTCATATGGTTTTTGATACAAAACACAACATTTTTGTTTAGAATATATACAGTAAAAATGTTATTGTGCCATTCAGTTTATCATTATAAACAAGGATTACTTTTAATTACAGTGTTAAGAAATCTGCTATTAATAGTTACAGATCAATGATTTAATATACATGCTTTATTTTACTCTTAACATATATATAAAAAAAAGAAAATATCTTCATATCCAACCACGGGTTAAACAGGTTTTACTTAACTGGTAAATTGTACGGCTTACATAATAGTTTATCATACAGCCAGCTTTAGTCATATTTAAAGAACATAAGACTAAAAGTATTCAAATAGTCATGAGTTTATGCATGTAATTTATTTGGTAGATAAGTGCAAATAACATGTCTAAATAATTATTTTTAAAACCCATGTAAAACTACTCAAACTGAACAAATAAACCAGTTTAAAAGTCAATCTGAGCTATACATTTAGCTCCATGGTTAACAGAGCTAATCAACTCTAGAGCAGATTTCAAATGATTAGAATTTTAAAACATTAAAATAGACAATATTTCATTCTTAAAATATTGTCTTAAGTTCATAAGTGAAATGTCTGTAAATTTACAAATATATGTCTAAAAGTGTTTAAAATTATGATTGTACATGTGTTATGTGAAAAATGCCTTCAGTCTTGGGAAAATGTAGTTTTAGAGTCTTAGAAAAGGTGACCATAGTTTTATGAAAAAAAAAAAAAAAAGCTGCACTATACCTTAAACTTTGCCTTATTCGTGATGGTGTGTGTGTGTATGTGTGTGTGAGATGGGGATGGGTGGGCGTGATTTGTGTGTGGTGGTGTGTGGGTCTGATTGCTTGTGTTGAACTGGGAAGAAAACCTAAAGTTTCTAATTTATTTGTTTTATTTTAAATATAGTTTCACAATAAGTTAGCATTAAGCATTAGGAACTTACTTAAGGTCACTAACTTAAACTGTGTGTGTGTGTGTGTGTGTGTGAGAGAGAGAGAGAGAGATTTACATTTTCAGCATTTATCAGACGCTTTTATCCAAAGCGACTTACACAATGAGCGGAACACGATGAGCAATTGAGGGTTAGGGGCCTTGCTCAGGGACCCAACAGTGGCAACTTGGTGGTGGCAGGGCTTGAACCGGCAACCTTCTGTTTACTAGTCTAGTACCTTAACCACTGAGCTATCACTGGCCCAGATCTGTGTGAGGTAGGAATCACTTACTAATGTAACTGTTTTATTTGCTTTTATATGTATTTTACAATGCTATTAAACATTTGTTTAAATAATATTAAAAAATTTAGTCTTTTCAGTCAAGACATCAGCATCTTTTTTATGACCACATGTAGGAAACAAGATGCCTTCTAAACAATTGCTGACTCATTATTATTAAACATATATATCATCACTTCCTTAACCCCCATAACCTTTGACCCTCAACCCCATGACCAAAAGGTTGGACCAGGATGGTTTGTTACAGATTGGACAGATGCGACATGTGTTTATAAAAAAGTGTTCATCTTCCCAACATCTCGAGTAACACAACCTTTAACCCCCTGCCACACATATGTGTGATGGTTTGACAGATTTGATGGATGCAACATGTGTTTTCAATTTAATAACCATATGTACAACATCTCAAGTAACACACCTCATCCCCCATGACCGGAAGCCCCCATGATGCTCCGTTACAGATTGAACAGATGCCACATATGTTTTAAATTTAATAACCATATGTCTATCATCTCAAGTAACACAACGTTTAACACCTTGTCTCATTTTCACATATGTGTGATGGATGGTTTGACAGATTGGACAGATGTGACATTTGTTTTTAATTGAATAACCATATGTCTAACAACTTTAATTTCCATGACCTTTGACCATAATTTAATAAATATCATATTTCACCATGACCTTTGACCAGAAGCCCCCGAAGCCCCACCCTAAAAGCTGTCAAATTTAGTTTGACGAGTGGCACAGTTTATATTGTGTATGTCCCCAGACAAGCTCAAATAATTCTTTTTAAGCACAATTCTTGACTGTTTTTGTGTTTTTGTACGTCCTTAGATAAGCTCAGAAACAGCTTTAAACACAGTTCTGTAGTATTTTAGTGTTTCTGTATATTCTTATTACTTTTTTGATAGTAATATTACGCAATGTATTTTTAGCGCCAGACAAGCTCAAAGAAGTGGTTTAAGCACAGTTATTAAGTTTTTTTTGTTTTTGTTTTTTTGTTCATTTCTAATTCCTTTTTATAGTGACATTACAGAATGCATTTTAAACTTTAGACAAGCCCAAAGTAGGCTTTTTAGCACATTTCTTAAGTGTTTTTGTATTTTGTACATACTCAGACAAGCTCAATAAAGAGCTTTAAACACAGTTCTGTAGTGTTTTAGTTTTTCATACATTTCTATTACTTCATTACTAATCAATGCATTTTCAACCATCAGAAAAGCTCAAAGAAGCGTTTTAAGCACAGTTCTGGAATGTTTTTGTGTTTTTGTACATTCCAAATACTTGTTGATAGTGACAATGAACAATGCATTTTCAGCATTAGACAGACTCAAAGAAGCATTTTAAGCACATTTCTGTCATGTTTGAATGTTTTTGTACTTTCCTATTATTTTGTTGATGGTGACATTACAAAATGCATTTTCATTTTCAGACAAGCTTAAAGAAGCCTTTTACACACACACAGTTCCATAGAGTTTTAGTGCTTTCTACATTCTTATTATTTGATAGTACATTACAGTTTGATTAGTTGATAGTCCATTACAAAATGCATTCTCAGCATTAGACAAGTCCAGAGAAGCGATTTGAGCACAGTTCTGTAGTGTTTTAGTGTTTTTACATATTCCTACCACTTTGTTGATTGTGACATTAATCAATGCATTTTCAGCATCAGTCAAGCTCAAAACAGCACTTTAAGCACAGTTCTGAAGTGTTTTAGTGCTTTTGTAGATTCTTATTAATTTGTTGATAGTGACATTACAAAATGCATTTTCAAGCATCAGAAAAGCTCAAAGCACTTTAAGCACAGTTCTTAAGTGTTTTAGTATATTCCAATTTCTTTGTTGATAGTGATGTTACAAAAAGCATTTTCAGCATTAGACAAGCTTAAAGAAGTGTTTTACACACAGTTCTGTGGTGTTTTAGTGTTTTAGTATGCTCCAATAATTTTGTTGACCGTGACATTACAAAATGGATTTTTAGTGTTAGACTAGCTCAACTTTTCTAATATTTTGTTGATGGTGACATTGCAAAACGCATTTTCAGCATCAGACAAGCTAAAAGAAGCGTTTTTTTAGTGCTTTTTACATTCTTATCCCGTTGTTGATAGTGAACAACAAGTAATTATTTTTTTCATTATTTTTTTAATGAGCTTCTACCAAACAACTGAGATTATCACAAAGATTATGTTGGTTGGAAGGTTTTCAGCTGCTAAAAAAAGAGCATTTTTAGCCTCAGACAAGCTAAAAAAAAAAAAGCATTTTAAGTACAGTTCTGGAGTGTATTGTGTTTTTGTACTTTCCTTATTATTTTCGGACGGATCAGGCCTTAACTTAACATTCTTAACGAAAAAGTTGTCAATCGTTCTTTCCATCTTCTCTCATCATCCGCGGCAGTGGCGTAACTAGGAGCTCATGGGCCACAGTGCAAAAAATAATTTTGGGCCCCCCCCTCAACAAAATTCATTTATATTTCATATAATATATATACTGTATATCTTGTAACATTAAGCAGGTTACACAGATTCCCAAAATCGCTTGCTGTACACTCACTGTATATTTTGATTACATGTATTCTGATATTGCATTGTCTTTTAGTTATATTTATATTTTACTTAACGAAAATATTGTCGTGTTTTTACTTTCGCTATCGCCGCACTTCACCGCTAGCATTAGCCACTTGCTACTAGAGGGTCGGCTCACCTAGTCACTGTCCGAACTGCAGTCAAGCCAGTCTCCACTTCGAAATGCTCAGTCAAATCAGCCCCCACGTTGTTTCTAAGGATGTGCATATACTAAACATTACGGTAATAGCGTCTGGTAAAACTGATAAAAAAAAGTCACTGACGACCTGAACGTGACTACATCAGTTATAAATATAGAAATATATCAGTTAAAATATATATAAATGTATCAGTTAAAATATATAAATATATCAGTTAAAAATACAGAAATATATCAGTTAAAAATATATAAATGTATCAGTTCAAAAATATAGAAAACAGTTAAAAATATATAGATATATCAGTGAAAATATATAAATATATCAGTTCAAAAATATAGAAAACAGTTAAAAATATATAGATATATCAGTGAAAATATATAAATATATCAGTTAAAATATACATTTACATTTTCAGCATTTAGCAGACGCTTTTATCCAAAGCAACTTACACGATGAGCGGAACACGATGAGCAATTGAGGGTTAAGGGCCTTGCTCAGGAACCCAACAGTGGCAACTTGGTGATGGCGGGGCTTGAACCGGCAACCTTCTGTTTACTAGTCTAGTACCTTAACCACTGAGCTATCACTGGCCAAGATCTGTGTGAGGTAGGAATCACTTACTAATGTAACTGTTTTATTTGCTTTTATATGTATTTTACAATGCTATTAAACATTTGTTTAAATAATATTAAAAAATTTAGTCTTTTCAGTCAAGACATCAGCATCTTTTTTATGACCACATGTAGGAAACAAGATGCCTTCTAAACAATTGCTGACTCATTATTATTAAACATATATATCATCACTTCCTTAACCCCCATAACCTTTGACCCTCAACCCCATGACCAAAAGGTTGGACCAGGATGGTTTGTTACAGATTGGACAGATGCGACATGTGTTTATAAAAAAGTGTTCATCTTCCCAACATCTCGAGTAACACAACCTTTAACCCCCTGCCACACATATGTGTGATGGTTTGACAGATTTGATGGATGCAACATGTGTTTTCAATTTAATAACCATATGTACAACATCTCAAGTAACACACCTCATCCCCCATGACCGGAAGCCCCCATGATGCTCCGTTACAGATTGAACAGATGCCACATATGTTTTAAATTTAATAACCATATGTCTATCATCTCAAGTAACACAACGTTTAACACCTTGTCTCATTTTCACATATGTGTGATGGATGGTTTGACAGATTGGACAGATGTGACATTTGTTTTTAATTGAATAACCATATGTCTAACAACTTTAATTTCCATGACCTTTGACCATAATTTAATAAATATCATATTTCACCATGACCTTTGACCAGAAGCCCCCGAAGCCCCACCCTAAAAGCTGTCAAATTTAGTTTGACGAGTGGCACAGTTTATATTGTGTATGTCCCCAGACAAGCTCAAATAATTCTTTTTAAGCACAATTCTTGACTGTTTTTGTGTTTTTGTACGTCCTTAGATAAGCTCAGAAACAGCTTTAAACACAGTTCTGTAGTATTTTAGTGTTTCTGTATATTCTTATTACTTTTTTGATAGTAATATTACGCAATGTATTTTTAGCGCCAGACAAGCTCAAAGAAGTGGTTTAAGCACAGTTATTAAGTTTTTTTTGTTTTTGTTTTTTTGTTCATTTCTAATTCCTTTTTATAGTGACATTACAGAATGCATTTTAAACTTTAGACAAGCCCAAAGTAGGCTTTTTAGCACATTTCTTAAGTGTTTTTGTATTTTGTACATACTCAGACAAGCTCAATAAAGAGCTTTAAACACAGTTCTGTAGTGTTTTAGTTTTTCATACATTTCTATTACTTCATTACTAATCAATGCATTTTCAACCATCAGAAAAGCTCAAAGAAGCGTTTTAAGCACAGTTCTGGAATGTTTTTGTGTTTTTGTACATTCCAAATACTTGTTGATAGTGACAATGAACAATGCATTTTCAGCATTAGACAGACTCAAAGAAGCATTTTAAGCACATTTCTGTCATGTTTGAATGTTTTTGTACTTTCCTATTATTTTGTTGATGGTGACATTACAAAATGCATTTTCATTTTCAGACAAGCTTAAAGAAGCCTTTTACACACACACAGTTCCATAGAGTTTTAGTGCTTTCTACATTCTTATTATTTGATAGTACATTACAGTTTGATTAGTTGATAGTCCATTACAAAATGCATTCTCAGCATTAGACAAGTCCAGAGAAGCGATTTGAGCACAGTTCTGTAGTGTTTTAGTGTTTTTACATATTCCTACCACTTTGTTGATTGTGACATTAATCAATGCATTTTCAGCATCAGTCAAGCTCAAAACAGCACTTTAAGCACAGTTCTGAAGTGTTTTAGTGCTTTTGTAGATTCTTATTAATTTGTTGATAGTGACATTACAAAATGCATTTTCAAGCATCAGAAAAGCTCAAAGCACTTTAAGCACAGTTCTTAAGTGTTTTAGTATATTCCAATTTCTTTGTTGATAGTGATGTTACAAAAAGCATTTTCAGCATTAGACAAGCTTAAAGAAGTGTTTTACACACAGTTCTGTGGTGTTTTAGTGTTTTAGTATGCTCCAATAATTTTGTTGACCGTGACATTACAAAATGGATTTTTAGTGTTAGACTAGCTCAACTTTTCTAATATTTTGTTGATGGTGACATTGCAAAACGCATTTTCAGCATCAGACAAGCTAAAAGAAGCGTTTTTTTAGTGCTTTTTACATTCTTATCCCGTTGTTGATAGTGAACAACAACAAGTAATTATTTTTTTCATTATTTTTTTAATGAGCTTCTACCAAACAACTGAGATTATCACAAAGATTATGTTGGTTGGAAGGTTTTCAGCTGCTAAAAAAAGAGCATTTTTAGCCTCAGACAAGCTAAAAAAAAAAAGCATTTTAAGTACAGTTCTGGAGTGTATTGTGTTTTTGTACTTTCCTTATTATTTTCGGACGGATCAGGCCTTAACTTAACATTCTTAACGAAAAAGTTGTCAATCGTTCTTTCCATCTTCTCTCATCATCCGCGGCAGTGGCGTAACTAGGAGCTCATGGGCCACAGTGCAAAAAATAATTTTGGGCCCCCCCCTCAACAAAATTCATTTATATTTCATATAATATATATACTGTATATCTTGTAACATTAAGCAGGTTACACAGATTCCCAAAATCGCTTGCTGTACACTCACTGTATATTTTGATTACATGTATTCTGATATTGCATTGTCTTTTAGTTATATTTATATTTTACTTAACGAAAATATTGTCGTGTTTTTACTTTCGCTATCGCCGCACTTCACCGCTAGCATTAGCCACTTGCTACTAGAGGGTCGGCTCACCTAGTCACTGTCCGAACTGCAGTCAAGCCAGTCTCCACTTCGAAATGCTCAGTCAAATCAGCCCCCACGTTGTTTCTAAGGATGTGCATATACTAAACATTACGGTAATAGCGTCTGGTAAAACTGATAAAAAAAAGTCACTGACGACCTGAACGTGACTACATCAGTTATAAATATAGAAATATATCAGTTAAAATATATATAAATGTATCAGTTAAAATATATAAATATATCAGTTAAAAATACAGAAATATATCAGTTAAAAATATATAAATGTATCAGTTCAAAAATATAGAAAACAGTTAAAAATATATAGATATATCAGTGAAAATATATAAATATATCAGTTCAAAAATATAGAAAACAGTTAAAAATATATAGATATATCAGTGAAAATATATAAATATATCAGTTAAAATATACATTTACATTTTCAGCATTTAGCAGACGCTTTTATCCAAAGCAACTTACACGATGAGCGGAACACGATGAGCAATTGAGGGTTAAGGGCCTTGCTCAGGAACCCAACAGTGGCAACTTGGTGATGGCGGGGCTTGAACCGGCAACCTTCTGTTTACTAGTCCAGTACCTTAACCACTGAGCTATCACTGCCCCAAATATATAAATCTATCAGTTAAAAAATATATAAATGTATCAGTTAAAAATATATACATTTATCAGTTAAAGAAATATATACATATATCAGTTAAAAATGAAAAAATAAATAAACCCATTTCTTTCTGCAAACTGTATTAGGGATACAATTTCAAGCTTTGATAAAAAGAGTTGGTAATAACCTGACAGCAATTCTGATGTGTCATTTTTAAATAAAGGCCTTTATTTAGAAATGATACATCAGAATTGCTTGATATTGACTGAGTGTAATCTACAGATGGTGTACTATCATTATGAAGTGGAATTGTTCTGTGGAAACTAGAGAATTCTTTTTAATAACAGTCTAGAGTTAAAATAATACAAATATTACAATATAAAATGCATTTATTTAGAAATGATATATCAGAATTGCTTGATATTGACTGAGTGACATCTACAGGTTGTGTACTATCATTATGAAGTGGAATTGTGTGGAAACTAGAGAATTCTTTTTAATAACCGTCTATATTGAAAATAATTGAAATTTGACAATATAAAGGCCTTTATTTAGAAATTATACATCAGAATGGTTTGATATTAACTGAGTGTAATCTACAGATGGTGTACTATCATTATGAAGTGGAATTATTCTGTGAAAACTAGAGAATTCCTTTTAATAACAATCTAGATTAAAAATCATAGAAAAATAACAACATAAAGGCCTTTATTTAGAAATGATACATCAGAATGGTTTGATATTAACTAAGTGTAAACTACAGATGGTGTACTATCATTATGAAGTGGAATTATTCTGTGGAAACAAGAGAATGCTTTTTAATTACATTCTAGATTGAAAATAATAGAAATTTGACAATATAAAAGGCCTTTATTTAAAAATGATACATCAGAATTGCTTGATATTAACTGAGTGACATCTACAGATGGTGTACTATCATTATGAATTGGAATTATTCTATGGAAACAAGAGAATTATTTTTAATTACAGTCTAGAGTGAAAATAATAGAAATGTGGCAATATAAAGGCCTTTATTTAAAAATGACAAATCAGAATTGCTTGATATTAACTAAGTGACGTCTACAGATGGTGTACTATCATTTTGAAGTGGAATTGTTGTGTGGAAACTAGAGAATTCCTTTTAATAACAGTCTAGATTGAAATTAATAGAAATGTGACAATATAGAGGCCTTAATTTAAAAATGATACATCAGAATTGCTTGATATTAACTGAGTGACATCTACAGATGGTGTACTGTTATTATGAAGTGGAATTATTGTGTGGAAACTAGATAATTCTTTTTAATAACAGTCTAGAGTTAAAATAATAGAAAAATAACAATATAAAGGTCTTTATTTAGATATGATACATCAGAATGTCTTGATATTAACTGAGTGACATCTACAGGTGGTGTACTATCATTATGAAGTGGAATTATTCTGTGGAAACTAGAGAATTCCTTTTTATAACAATCTAGATTGAAATTAATAGAAATGTGACAATATAGAGGCCTTAATTTAAAAATGATACATCAGAATTGCTTGATATTAACTGAGTGACATCTACAGATGGTGTACTGTTATTATGAAGTGGAATTATTGTGTGGTAACTAGAGAATTCTTTTTAATAACAGTCTAGAGTTAAAATAATAGAAATGTGGCAATATAAAGTCCTTTATTAAGAAATGATACATCAGAATTGCTTGATATTAACTGAGTGACATCTACAGATGGTGTACTATCATTATGAAGTAGAATTATTGTGTGGAAACTAGATAATTCTTTTTAATAACAGTCTAGAGTGAAAATAATAGAAATGTGGCAATATAAAGACCTTTATTTAGAAATGACACCTCAGAATTGCTTGATATTAACTGAGTGACATCTACAGATGGTGTACTATCATTATGAAGTGGAATTATTTTGTGGAAACTAGAGAATTTTTTAAATAACAGTCTACAGTGAAAATAATAGAAATGTGGCAATAAAAAGTCCTTTATTTAGATTTCCTTTATTGAAATTGTATCCCAAATACAGTTTGCAGGAAGAAATTGGTTTATTTAATTATTTAATTTTCAACTGATATATTTATTTATTTTTTTAACTGATATATTTACATATTTTTTAACTGATACATTTATATATTTTTAACTGATATATATATATTTTTTTAACTAATATATTTACATAATTTTAACTGATATTTATATATTTTTAACTGATATATTTATTATATATGTTTAACTGTTATATTCATGTATATTTTTAGATGATATATTCATATTTTTAACTGATATATTTATATATATTTTAACTGATATATTCATATTTTTAAGTGATATTTTTATATATATTTTAACTGATATATTCATATTTTTTAAGTGATATATTTATATATATATATTTGTATCCGATATATTTTTATATTTTTAACTGATATATTTATATATTTTTAACTGATATATTTATATATTTTTAACTGATATATTTTTAACTGATGTGGTCATGTTCACGTCGTCAGTGACTTTTTTTTATCAGTTTTACCAGACGCTATTACCGTAATGTTTAGTATACGCACATCCTTAGAAACAACGTGGGGGCTGATTTGACTGAGCATTTCGAAGTGGAGGCTGGCTTGACCGCAGTCTGTCCGAGGGGGTGGATGCTACGCGTCTTTTGCTGCGTGCGGTGGTGGAGGTGTGGGAATAAAGGCACATGACAAGGTAGAGTCACTTTAACTGTTTAATCAGGACGTCAATGAGCGTTACAACACTTGAGACTGCCTAGTTCCTGAACCCGAACTTCAATGCTGGGGCCATGCGGCGAGTCTCATATACAAAACTAAACTAACTGCAGTACGTCCAAACGCACGTGTATAAACCGGGTGCTGCATTCTGATTGGCTGAGCTGAATGTCACTCACATATCGCCGCTACAGTATTGTAATATAATAATAACGACCTATCGAATGCAGCCAAAAAATTTTTTCCCTCGAACGGCTTTTTTTAGTCGCACCATTGACAAATTAGGTCGCACGTGCGAGCCCTGGATGGTGTATTATGGTGTATGAAATGTGATGTATGTGTTTTATGTACAGTACTACTGTGTATTTTTGTTTATTATTGTTTATTACAGGAATGTCTATTCTATAATTTAAGATTTAAGGGAAATATACTTGTATTTATAACAAAAAAAACCATTTAAGAAATTAGAAGGGTTAGGTAAGGGGGTGGTTTGGGAGGTCTGGCACGGATTAATTCTATTTACATTATTTCTTATGGGAAAAATAGGGTTAACTAATGAACATTTTGACTTAAGAACAGCCCTTTGGAACCAATTAAGTTCGTAAGTCAGGGGTCGACTGTAGTGTGTTCTGGCCCCTTACCAATTCGGCCCAGTGGCGAAGCCTACAGCAGGTTATTGTTGCTGAATTGCTGGATGTCTAATTGGTGCTCAGAAAACAAAATTTCTTTTGTAGATAACTGGTCGGGTACCACTGTCACCTCACAGCAAGAAGATCCTGGGTTCGATCCCCAGGTGGGGTGGTTCGGGTCCTTTCTGTGTGGAGTTTGCATGTTCTCCCTGTGTCTGCATGGGTTTACTCCGGGTGCTCCGGTTCTCTCCACAGTCCAAAGACATGCAAATGAGGTGAATTGGAGACACTAAATTGTCCATGACTGTGTTTGACATTAAACTTGTATACTGATGAATCCTGTGTAATGAGTAACTACCGTTCCTGTCATGAATGTAACCAAAGTGTAAAACATGACATTAAAATCCTAATAAACAAACAAACAAACAAGATAACTGGTCCACTTTTGAGGGAAGGCCTGGTCTTTTGAAGCGGGATGGTGTCCACCCCTCGCATTTCTTGCAGCATAGGTGACAGGCTTTACCACCACGTTAGTGTAGCGGCAGATAGTGGTAAATGACTATCCAGAGCCAAGAGCAGGCAGCAGACAAACAGGCCTAACCGACTGTCTGCGAGTCGCAATCGGACGTCACCTAAAATCCTTAGGTCCCAAACTATTGAGACTGTGTCTGTTTACCGTGGCATTTGTGAGCAAAAACAATATCAAAAAGTATGTCATAAAAACCTTTATGGTTTTAAACGAGCATCATAAAAACAGTAGTAAAGCTAAACTAAAGTTAGGACTTCTAAAGATTAGATCACTTGCATGCAAAACTGTAATTGTAAATGAAATGATCATAGATAACTGTCTTAGTGCACTTTGTTTAACTGAGACCTGGGCTAGACCTGATGAGTATTTAGGTTTAAATAAAGCAGCTCCTCTGGGATACAGTTATGAACATAAGCCACGTCTTAGCGGTTGTGGAGGAGGAGTAGCCACAATTTATGACAAAGACATAGGCCTTACTGTAAAAGCAACTCCTATAACAAACTCATTTGAAGTCCTTGTTTCTGACATAGCCAATAAATCTTTTTTTGATAAAACTAGTATGTTTAAGCTGGTTACTGTTTATCGACCCCAATTTTCTTTCTAAATTAGTCTTATCAACTGACCACTGTAAACACACCTTAGATTTAATACTAACTTATGGTATAAACATAGATGGCCTGGTAGTTCTGCCACAGAATGACATGATTTCTGATCACTCCTTACTAATGTATGAAGTGTCCCTATCTAATAATATACAGCAACTACATCGTTTTAAATGTAAGCACACTATTACATCTGCAACTGCAGCAGCGTTCATAAACAGCCTACCTGAATTACCAACTGTATCACCATCAGAGCCTAAAGAGCTAGATCAGGCAACTCAACATTTAGAGACCGTATTTCGCACAACCTTAGATAATGTAGCCCCACTTAAATCTAAATTGATTAGGGAGAAAAAGCTTGCTTCATGGTACAATGACCACACATGCGCTTAAACAAGCAGCACGAAAATTAGAACGCAAGTGGCGGCACACCGAGTATAAACATGCACTCATAAAAGCTAAAGCTTTATATTATTCTTCCTTAATAGAGAAAAATAAGAATAATCCTAGATTCCTTTTTGAGTCAGTGTCCAAACTAACTATAAACGTCAATGAAACTGAATCTAATATACCACCCAACTGTACCAGCGATGATTTTTTAAAATTCTTCAATGACGAGATAGAAAAAATACGACTTCAAAGCCAGAGTGTGTCACTTGCCAATGTTAAGTATGAACTCACTCTGAGCAGCATTGGTGATAATAGTGACTTATCTAACAAGGTAATCCAACTAAATTCCTTTAATCCAATCTCCCAAAATGAACTAACTGCGTTGATTAAATCATCAAAGTCATCATCGTGTATATTTAATCCTGTTCCAACTCGTTTACTTAAAGATTTACTCCCAGCCATTGTAGAGCCCCTGCTTACATTAATAAATGCGCCCCTTAGCCTTGGGTACGTACCTAAATTGTTTAAAAGTGCTGTTATTAAACCCCTGATTAAAAAACCTAATCTTGATCCACATGTTCTATCTAATTATAGGCCAATTTCAAATCTTCCCTCTGTCTCTAAGATACTAGAAAAAGTAGTGCATTAATTAGGGTAGTTAATGATTTATTAATGTCTTCTGATAACACTGGACAACAATTTTTTGCCAAAGTTCTGTTACCTTGAATTTTTTTGGTGATTGTGACAGACCCATTTGATCTGAACACAAATGTAGTTTCTGATTGTCTGTATCACATAGAAATTTTGAGAAACATGAGATTAACTTTACTGATTATAACACATTTAAATCTTATACGTGTCATTAGTTCAACTGAGCTAAAAGTGTTTTGCTGCTGATTTTCGTTTCTACTCAACATCTGGTGCATCTCGTATTAGTGTTCAGCAATAGTCAGCCAGCACTGACGGATTCCAATGGCCTTGGTAACATTTTTCCATTGTGGCAATGTCTTGGTGAAAGCATTCGCCATGCTCATCACTTACTGCACCAAGAGGGGGGGAAGAAATGCAGGAAATGAATTTTCAGTGACGTTGCACTTCATCACTTTGTAAGCTTGAAGAAGGTTGTCACCCAGCTTGATGAAGTTTGGCGCTCGATAGTTGCAAAAAAAGAATTTTTCAACAACATCCTGGAATGATTTCCAAGTGATTTTCTCAGGTCTCACCACCAGCTCTTTGAACTGATCATTCATGATGTGTCGCATTTGTGGACCAACAGAAATGCCTTCACTAATCATGGTATCAGTTATTCTTGCGAACTCTTCTTGCTTTTTATTTGTTCGTTGCCTTTATAAAATCTTTCATCAGCCCGAGTTTTAAGTGAAGTGAATATCTTTTTTTTTTCGGTCCACAAGTGGTTTATGTGCAATATTGTTCTGCCCTGGGGTCAAATTCTGATGAATTGGCCAGTTATTTTTAGTGTAATATGATTCTTCTTATGACTGTCCCAATTGCAAATGAAGCAGCAATACTTGGTATATCTGAGCTGCAATCCAAGAAGCAGTGCCACTCTAAATCTCCAGCTGTTTCAGTTGTTGTTGCTGTACTTGATGTGTTTCAACAACAGTTCCATGTTCTGGTATGTTTCCTTCATGTGTAAAGCATACCAACAGGTACTGAAGGATAGACATTGTCACTGTATAACAAGACAGCCTTGAGGCATGAATCAATAAAATGGTACGTGATAGGAAAAATTTGAGGTGATTTTTGTTATCAGCAGCTCAAAATACCTAAGACACACCCAAAAGTGTTCAAGAAACAAAATCTCTGTTGACCAGTGTAATGGATGTGTCTCTTTTCTTGTTCTATTAGATCTTAGTGCAGCATTTGATACTGTCGATCATAACATTTTGCTGGAGAGGCTAGAAAATACAGTAGGTGTAAAAGGACTCATTCTCTCTTGGTTCCTATTTGACTGACCGCTCTCAATTCGTTTATGTAAATAATAAATGCTCGGAAACTACAAAAGTAAAGTGTGGTGTTCCACAGGGGTCAGTTCTGGGACCTCTATTATTTACACTCTACAGTATATGCTACCACTAGGAGAAATTACGCATAAACATGGCATCAATTTTCACTGCTATGCAGACGACACACAGCTGTATGTATCAACCAGACCAAATGATACTGACACAATCAGTAAGATAGAAGATTGTGTAAACGACATAAAAAACTGTCGTGTACACTCAAAAAAATAATTCGTTGGATTTACTTAATCCAGTTATGTCAACAATTTCCACCTAACCGAGTTGTGTTAGATATAATTGAATAATATTAATAAGCTTCAAATAACTAACTTTTTTAAAACCAACATTAAGTAAAACAAACATAACTATTTTAAGTAAAACCGACATGACTATATTAAGTAAAACCGACATGACTATATTAAGTAAAACCGACATGACTATATTAAGTAAAACCAACATGACTATAGTAAGTAAAACCAACATGACTATATTAAGTAAAACCAAACTTAACTCTATTATAGTTAGCTCAGTTTTAATTAATAGGTCTGTGTCTAGCTAACTAAACTGACAAACATAAACTCAACAAAATTATTTTTCTTTTGCTTTACTTGATTGTGTTGATTAAAGACAACAGAAATATATTTCATTATACTAACTTAACTCACTTATGTAAACGTAACATAACTGTTGGATACTCAACTGAATTTAGTAAAACTAACTATACTTCGTATTTCCAACCTAACTGGCTTAAACAAGTGGGGAAACTACTGAACTTTGTTTTACTTAAATTGTAACAATGGTTGTAATTTTAAGTGAACTTACTAATTCTGGGGGATTTGTCAACAATAAAAGAAATATACAAAATGGTCAGCCTTTCAGTCTAACAACCATTAGCAGGAACTGTCACAAATGTTTAAACAAACCTTAAACTTGTTTGACTCTTAATGGCGCACACATCACTTGCACAAACCAAAAACTTAAGCTTTCCAACTTTTGAAAAACGTTTAATTTCAGGAAACTGTAACATCAAATTTCCGCTAACAGTTTTAGTTTGTAAAAAAAACCAAAAAACTTTATTGAAACAATTTTAAATGAGGGTAAACAGAAAATTATTCATATCAAGGATGAACCAATGTAATATGCCACATAGAAAATACACTATATTGCCAAAAGTATTCGCTTGCCTGCCTTCACTTGCATATGAACTTGAGTTAATCCTGAAAAAATTACCATATAGAAGCATTTTTTAGGTGGTGGACAATTACTGAATGTAGCCCATATGTTTTTTCAATGGTCAGGACCCCCCACAGGACCACCACAGAGCAGGTATTATTTAGGTGGTGGATGATTTTCAGCACTGCAGTGACACTGACATGGTGGTGGTGTGTTAGTGTGTGTTGTGCTGGTATGAGTGGATCAGACACAGCAGTGCTGAGGAATTTTTAAACACTGTGTCCACTCACTGTCCACTCTATTAGACACTCCTACCTAGTCGGTCCACCTTGTAGATGTAAAATCAGAGACGATCGCTCATCTGTTGCTGCTGTTTGAGTTGGTCATCTTCTAGACCTTCAGCAGTGGTCACAGGACGCTGTCCACGGGGCACTGTTGGCTGAATATTTTTGGTTGGTGGACTATTCTCAGTCCAGCAGTGACAGTGAGGTGTTTAAAAACTCCAGCAGCGCTGCTGTGTCTGATCCACTCATACCAGCACAACACACACTAACACACCACCACCATGTCAGTGTTACTGCAGTGCTAAATTATACCTGCTCTGTGGTGGTCCTGTGGGGGGTCCTGTCCATTGAAGAACAGCATGAAAGGGGGCTAACAAAGCATGTAGAGAAACAGATGGACTACAGTCAGTAATTGTAAAACTACAAATGCTTCTATATGGTAAGTTTTTCAGGATGAACTCAAGTTCATATGCGTGTGAAGGCAGGCAAGCGAATACTTTTGGCAATATAGTGTACTTCAAAATAAAATAAATAATAATAATAAAGTAAACAAATTCCTCTTTTTTCTTTCTTTGCCTTCAGTGGTGTAAAAAAGAAACATTTCAAAAGATTGATGTCTAAATGTTTTACAAGACGTTAGAATGTTCACGAGAGAGAGAGGATAAGTGTAACAAAAACTACTTGAGAGGTTGCATTTTTATGTCTGTTGGAGAAAGGGAAAAAAACTTTGAAGTGGAGATTACCAGAGAATGGCATGAATGAGATGGCAATAAGGTATTTCTTGAAAATGTAGCAGGAATACAAGGGTAAGAGAAACCTTATGGTTGACATACGGCGATATAGAGTGAGCCTGGAGTGAAACTCACAAGCACCAAATTAACATTTCAATTTTACATTACTGAGGATTGATAAACAGCCAGAACTTTATCAAAACAGCACATGTTTAAACCAACATGTCATGCTAAACAGATCACAAACAGTAATGTCAAATGTGCATGTTAATTTGGTGCTCGTGACTTTCACTCCAGGCTCACTCTATATCGCCGTATGTTAACCCTAAGGTTTCTCTTACCCTTGTATTCCTGCTACTCAGGCCAAATAAAATGGCGACTGCATTTGCAATGTTACCAAGGTCACGAAGCACCTCCACACCTTCAATGATAATTCTAACATCTTCCAGCTTATCTGTGGGTTCTGCACCTTCCTGCTTTATGGCAAATATTCCTAGGATTGTCTGCTCCATCTCCTGGTTTTCCTCAACATCCTCAAAAATATTTTCATGCCATTCTCTGGTAATCTCCACTTCAAAGTTTTTTTCCCTTTCTCCAACAGACATAAAAATGCAACCTCTCAAGTAGTTTTCAATTGTTACGCTTATCTTCTCTCTCTTTTGTGAACATTCTAAAATCTGTTAAAACATTCAGACATCAATCATTAGAAACTAAGACCATTTGTTCAACAGTTCAACATATGGATCGAAAAATATATTTTTTTAGCTCCAAGCCTTCATTGCCACTTTAAAGCATTCCACACTCGATTACAATGGTGTGTCTACAGTGTCCCTTCAAACAGTTTGTTTTTAAGCACTTGAGCCTTTCTTGAGAGATGTCTGCCATCCAGTTCCATCACAACTTTTTGTAGAACCTCAAATGTGTACTTGAGGTTTGTTGGGTAGCTCAAGTCCAGGGAGTACATGAGGCCAAATAAAATGGCGACTGCATTTGCAATGTTACCAAGGTCCTCAAAAACAGAACAAATATACCTTTAGCTAAAACATGCACACCACAAAACAAAAAATCTGTTGTCAACCATGGATATGAAACTATTACAAAAAGTTACATTTGAGAAACTTAACTAACATTTATAAATTATATCTTCAAACAGTCCACAAACTGCTGCTAAAAATGTTAGTAAGACGAGATTTTTCTATGAAAGCGTGGCCAGTATCTTTCTGTCTAAGCTGATGGAATCATGGCTGTGTTAAAAAATATACCTAACAGTTTTCAATATTTTTCTTATTGTAAACGAACCTCATGTTTGGACCAAAACCAACAATTAACTGATCTACTAACAAGCACTGTGTGTGTACCCAGCACCTGGTATATCTTATTCTTCTGTACCAAGCCAATAAGTCACACCACTGCACTGGGTGACATTCCTTTATTGCAAAGAGTTTAGTCATGTTAGTTTGTTTAGAAACAGCTCCAAAAAGTACAAACAGAAAGAGTAATTCTGTGGAAAGCAGAAGCCAAAACACTTACAAGATTTACAAGATTACACTTACTTTATGAGGTTTTCAGGGTCTTTGTTCAGGTAAACAATCAGTGCCTTCATTATGCACACTCTTTTTGTTTCAATGGCATCATTCTGCAGCAAAGAACAAGGGAAATGTATATGTGGTTATAATATTGTATTGTGCAGCAGTTGACACCATAAATGCAACACTGGACAAGCAAACTGTTCAGGCTCCTAATTGTTATGATGCAACTTCATGCTTGATTAATGCCATGTCAGTTTACAGGCAGTGTCTGGCCACATTTTATTTTGGCATGAATTTGGGACACATGTTCTAAAAGAACAAGAAACACCTGTAATGTAAGTATTTTATTACTGTTTGTAATTAGTTATATTTTGCAAATAATTGTATAATATATTGCAAGATACAGTACATTATGCAATTACTATAATATTGAAAGATAAAGTATATTAACTAGTGTTCATGGAAACTAAGCATAATGATGACCTAAGCAATATATTTGTTTTCATTATTATGCGGCACAATAAGCAACAATGACCGCAATAAATTTTTTTTTTTTTTTTTAATTACCTACTGCAACATTTCTTTAGTAGCGATATACCCTAAGATTGGCTACAGCGCTTCATTCTCCTCAATCAGAGCAGAGATTGGCATTGGTGGAGAGGAAGCATGATGCAATGGGGAAATTGGACGTGCTAAAAAGGGGGAAAAAAGGAGACAAAATGCATAATATATATATATACAGTATATATATATATATATATATATATATATAAACATTGTCAGGACATCAAGTTAAATGTGCATTGCTAAAACTGTTCAAACATTTACAGTACATAATACAAATGAGTTTTTTGTATTTCAGTATAAATGGATATGCAATTAGTGCCAAGAATCAATGTACAAGACATATAGTTATTGTGTCCCAAGGGGCACTAATTTAAGTAATCAAGAATATTTAAGAAATTGTGGTGACAGCTGTCTCAATTAAAATGTTCCCCATCAACCAGATAACGTCTTTAAAATTTTGTTGCATGACATACAACTGCACAATAACAGTAAATTAAGTAAACCAAACTGGCGAAAATATTCTCAATGAACAGACATTTGTTAAAAAAAAAAAAAAAAAAAAAACACACACCTTGTCCAAGTACACAAAGATATTCCTAATTTTTTGTCCAGCAGCTCCACCTTTTCTTTGCAAAACTTTTATCAGCTGGGATGAGTGGTGATCTAGCTGCTGCATGAACTTAGATCTTAGTGGGACAGTGGTGATGCGTGCAAACTCTGCTTCCACCTACAAACATTTAATTATGACAGTGAAAAACAAATGTTTTAGTGGTTAACAGCAAAATATGGATTAATAACAACATTTATGTAACTATCCAACAAATGACACTGTATTTTTACTTTCTGATTCATTTGTTTCATTAAAACATTGCTAGAGTGGTGCATAAACAGGCAGTATGCTCCCTTCTAATGGGGGGTATGAGGACACCTTTTATAAATAATTATTTTTCCCAAAGCCAACATTTTCATGGAAGCTATAGTAATTTCCTGGTATGACTCTCTGACCCAGTTCCAATGACCACCACAAATTAAGTGACCAGACTTTGGACAAATTTGCCACAATGTTTTTTTTTCTGGTCAATGGCTTCACATGGACAAAAAAGTTTTATAATATGAGGAATTGAGTGAACAGTCAAAACCCAAAAAATAAAAATTAACACAATATAAGGACTTTACCTCACGTTCAGAAAAGAGAGCTGGCCATCTTTCTTTGAAATCTGCAATGAAAGGCTTGTCTTCAATCACCTCATGCCGCCTGTAAGCAAATGTCCTTTCCATTTTCTCCTTAACCACCTGCTCGTTGTTTTTCTTTTTCACCTCAGACAATAGTGACAGCCTCTCTTGCTCTAGGCTTTCTTTGGTATGTCCCACAGGATAGTCTGGATAATAGTTTACCTCTGCTCTTCGAGGTTTATTTACTTGATTTGGAGATGTGGGTTGACCACTCTGTTTATGTTTGAGGGAATTGACATTTAGCTCTGAACATCCAATGTTTCGCAGCTTAGTGCGAAAGTTTGCCATTTTATATTTCAAACTAATTTTCCACCCAGAGAAGCCAGTAACCGAACCTTGCTCCCTTAAACAGGGGTGCTTGTTTACTAATGCTTCAGCTACTGCATCAAATTCAGCATTTGAAGGATAAGCTTTATATTTCATGATTTGTGATGCCAAGCATTCAAGAATGTCAGACTTCATTTTTGGACTAGGACTGAAGAGGGTACCATTACTTTCAAAGTCACAATTTGCACACTGGAGTTGGATCTCTACATCATAGACAAACTTGGGCACAGGAAAGATGTCTGGCCAGGGCTCACATCTGAGGGATGATGAAGTTGATGATGACAACGAAGATGACGATGGAGATGAGAGAATGTCAGTATCAGATGACATGGATCTGTTCTCATCCTGGCTGAATCCCTGTGGAGAAAGGCTGCTTGTAGATAGGGCACTTGGGAGGTAAATTACCTTGATTGTAGCCTTGTTTTGAATGTCTGAAGTGGAGGTCAAGTTTATAAACTCATCAAAATCAATGTCCTTGTATTGCAGTCTAAAGTCTCCCGACACCACACATTGTCTCTTTATCTCATTTTTAAGTTCCTCAACAGAGCCTGGTATCCCCAAAGGCAAAGTTACTTTTGAAGAGTCATGTTCTCCTAGGATGATGAGAAGCACAGCTGAAGTAGCCATACTGGTTAACAGGTTATTCTGGAGAAAAAGCAAAATAATAAGTATCAAGTCATCATCAGTACACACATTATAGGCATTAAAAGCACTGGTTTGACATAAAGAAATATTCCTCAAACTGTTATACAAAGGCAAAAAAAAAAACATTTTCATGTAAATTTAAGAGTTTATATTCTTATTTTTATCTTCACTCCAATAAATACATTTAATCATTTAAAAATTAAGATTAATTACCAGACACGTGTATGTATCTTTTAAGGGTGACCATTCGGAGGGTTCCACACTTGTAGTCAACCAGGGGATAGTTGTCAGTCAGTTCACTTAACTCAACCAACACTATTTCTCTTGCTGAAGATGACTGGAGTTGAAATGCTCTGTAGTGCTCCCTGTACCATGACGACAGTTTTTTGCATATGAAGATCAATGTGTCTACCATTACACACATTTGAACTACCTCTGCAAATTCAGGCAGTCCACCTAATGATCCATGCACAACAATCATTTCATTTCTGTATTCAATGCCATTCTTGCAATAGCCCAAGACCCTCTGGGCTAGCGTAACTGTTGTGAGACAAGGGTATTTTTGTCTTAGATGAAGTGATATGTCCTCTTTCATGACATCTACTGGAATTGTTGAGACGCGGGTCACATCAAAGGCTGATCTCTCATAACTCCTTGTGTGCATTTGATAGCCAATCATTAACTGGTGCTTATTCGCCAAGGACAGTGTAATGTTCTTGAAACACTTGGTGTGTCTAACAACCTGTTTGAAAAAACTATGCTTGGCTTCAAAGCGCATGGTCCAAAACATCACAATGGGGCCAAACAGCTTTATCATTTCTGGATAATGCTCCAGAAAGTGATGTTTTGGCAAGAATCGCTGACCAGGAAATACTTCTTTGTATCTCTGTCTGTGCTCAGAGATTTTACACTCTAAATATGCCACAGACTCCTCACAGTGGACAGGTGCAACAACAAGCTCTACAATGTCCTTTAAGTCTAGAATACAGGGACTGTCACCTCCAGAAGTTCTCTGATGACTCAGCGATTGTCGGACTTATAAACAATGACGAGGACAGCGAGTACAGAGAACTGATTCAGGACTTCGTGGACTGGTGTCTGCTGAACCACCTCTAGTTAAACGTGGGGAAGACCAAAGAACTGGTGGTGGATTTCCGCAGGTGCAGACCCACTTTACCATCAGTGAACATCCAGGGAATGGACATTGAGAGAGTGGACTCTTATAAGTACCTGGGTGTTCATCTAAATAACAAACTGGACTGGTCAGCTAATACTACTGCACTTTATAAAAAAGGTCAGAGCAGACTCTACCTGCTTAGGCGACTGAGGTCATTTGGAGTGCGGGGGGAACTCCTGAGGACTTTTTTTGATACAGTGGTGGCATCAGCCATCTTTTACGGAGTGGTATGCTGGGGCAGCAGCATCTCTACAGTGGACAGGAAGAGACTAGACAAACTAATTAAGAGGGCCGGCTCTGTTCTGGGGAGTCCCTTAGACCCAGTGCAGGTGGTGGGAGACAGGAGGATGCTAGCCAAGCTGGCATCCATGCTGGAGAACGACTCCCACCCCATGCATGAGACTCTGGCAGCACTGGGCAGCTCCTTCAGTGACAGGCTGCTTCACCCCAAATGTGGGAAGGAGCGGTATCGCAGGTCCTTCCTTCCTGCTGCTGTAAGACTGTATAACCAGCACTGCTCCAAGCAGATCACACACTCACTTTAAATTATTCATAACAATGTTTGACTTTTTTTCCCCATGAGAAATTATTACAATGTGCAATATTTCTCCCAAGTTCAATCATTTGTAATTATTGTAAGTTTTTTCCTGACTTATTATTATTATTATACATTGTTCTTTTTTATTGTCTATCTTTTTATACTGAGTGCTGTACTGTCCCTTTGCTGCTGCAACGATGTGAATTTCCCCACTGTGGGACTAATAAAGGATTATCTTATCTTATCTTAATCACTTTCCAAGCTGGCTCATCTGCAGGGATTAACTGCCCAATTATGAATGGTAATAACCTTATCAAACACCAATTTTCGTGGGCGTTGCCACCAATTGTTCTGTGTCTTTCAAAATGAAATGGCACTAAGTGAGGGCGATTTTTTTTGTCACCCCACTTGTATTGAAAGTTTTTAATGCGCTTATTGAGGTCGTCAAGCGTAAACAACTTATTGGAAATAAGCTCAGCAAAACACTGTGCAAGCTCAACTGGGACTATGCCCTCAAAAATATCATGGACAACATCAGGGGGATACCCTGATGTGACACTGAAGAGAGCAAGTCTCTCTGTGAAAATGCATGCTTTTTTCACACCTACAAAGCTACTTCCTTTTGCCTGTGCAGTATTTACATGGACTTCATGAAGCTCTTTGTTTCGAGTGGTAAATGCACCTGATTTAACTTCTTTTACCTGAGTCTCTGCTCGCTGTGCTGTGCAAAACCTACAGAAATATTGGCCTGAGAAACTTTCCACGAAGCCGGCTATTCCATGTGCTGCCAGATTGTCTGACATCACACACTGAAGTGTCCCCTTCAGAAATGTACCCAGCTGTAAAACAAAAACTCCCTGCTGCTCCAGGGTAACAAGGTCTTGGAGTAGTGGCTCAAATATTTTGCGATAGCCATAGGTGTTCAAGTCCTCACTTTTACATAAAAGGGCCAGGTATATCGAGGCCAAAGAAGAATGACTACCAGGAGGCAAATTTCCCAAAACCCAATAGACAGCACAGAGTTTGTGTGTTTTACGTGATGTACCGAGGGGGTTGCAAAGTTCAAAATCATCTACGTATAGACAAACAGAGATTCTCAATTCCTCCCCGGACAGAAAATCATTGTTTTTAAAGTACTGGCTATCCTCAAAATATCTGTATTGTAGGCGGTCATGCACTATCTGTTGCTGTCTTCTCTTTTCAACAATCTTGCTAAGCACATCTTTTTGATTAACTAGCTAATGTAAAACCTGTAGCAAAGGAACATACCGAAAACGTTTTTTTGCCTTTGCATCAAGGATATACTGAACTGGATCAACAATATTGAAGTGATCTTTGTAATACCGCTTTTGCTTAAAAGAAGTGGCTAATGGTCCATCCTTCCCTAAAGCTTTTGACAGAGGGTTAGAGGTACAAAGTGCACAGCCTAACTCTTTGATGAGGAACTGGTCAACATGCAGGTTATTTTTACTAAAGAAATCAGCAAGAATGTTGTTAGATACAGGCACTAAGGCAGAACTAATCAAATATTGCAGCTCGTTTAGTAGCTCATCAATAGCAGAGCTTGGTACATGGAAACAGTTTTCCAATTTTAATAAAACAAATGCCAATTTCTCTTCTATAACTTGTTGCACATTCTCTGGTTTTGGGACCAGTACATCATCTTTAAGTTCAGCATTAAGCAACTCCTCACTCTCTCTCAAACATGTATCTTCTGAAGTGTAAAGTGAATCTGCTGTGTCATTCTGCACAATTCCAGCTTTAAAATCATTCATTGTATATGTCTTGTGCTTTCTGTTCTTGTGAGTCTGATATGTTCCATAAATATTTGTTTGAAAAGAACAATTATCAAACATACAACAGATGGTTTCATACAACTGACTCAAGTTTCACTCACCAACACAAATTTGTTAAGTAACTTCAATGAAAGAAACACGAGTAAAAACAACAACAGCATGAGTTTAGTTTAGTGTAACTTTCTTTTACTTAATTCATATAAAACAGAGGTTTTACTTGTTGGATCTAAAGCTGCAAGAGACAAGTTGTCTAACCTGGTTCTAAACCTAAACACTTTCTCTGTTACTCCCAGCTCAGATGTAAAAAACACTTGGGTGTCACAATAGATTCAGATCTCTCCTTTGAGGCACATGTTAATAATATTACTAGAGTTGATTTCTTTCATTTGTGTAATAACTAGAACTAGAAAATGTGATCATATTAGTCCTGTTCTATTGTCTTCACACTGGCTGCCAGTTAAATTCCGCATTGATTACAAAATACTTTTACTAACTTATAAAGCGCTACATGGTCTGGCGCCACAGTATCTGAGTGAACTTATTGATCACTACAACCCAGCATGTCCACTTCGCTCACAAGGTGCAGGGTTATAGTTCTTAGAATTAAAAAGATCACGGCTGGTGGAAGAGCATTTTCTTACAAAGCTCTACAACTTTGGAATAATCTTCCTGCCTCTGTTCGGAATTCGGACAGCCTCAATGTTCAAGTCTAGACTGAAAACATATTTATTTACTCAGGCCTTTGATTAGTTTTTTTCAGACTAGGGGTGTGTGGCTCCGGTCCTGGAGATTTGGGGTCTGGGCGGTCTGGTGCTCGCGTTTTTTGTCAGATTTGCTGGCGCTGCATGTTGGCTTCTGGTTGCATCCAGCTTCTGGACTCTGGGACCAGAGCTGTCCACCCCGAATATAGACAAAGGCGCAGAGCTTGGGGGTTCTTGGTCATAGAAACTTGTTGTGATCAGGGATGTTGGGTTGCTGTTGTTCTGCCTCTCTTGTCTGGTCACTTAGGATTGATGACGGTAGGGAGGTGGGCGCTGATGTCCTGCAAAAGCCTTCATGACCTTGTTACCTGCTTGCTCTTCCTTTTAGTTATGCTGTAATAATTAGGGGTGCCGGAGTCTAAAGCTACTCTCTGTAAAACTGATATTTTACTTAATTCACATTTTATATTTTTAACTACATTTTCTGTTGTTTTACCCCGAGGTGGTTCTGAGGAAAACCTGTTTACCCACCCGAGGTTAAGGAATGAAGTCAAGACTGCCGTGCCAACAATGCTGCTCCTGCCCAATGTAACGGGAACCTGGCGTGTTTGCACCAACAATGTCAAGAACTCCAATTATTTTTGCTAGTTATAACTTTTAGTATTTTAATTTGTGTGTGTATGATATTGTGTAAATCCTATTTATTCAAATTATTCTTCAGGCCACCCAAGAAGGATGGGTCCCTGCTGAGTCTGGGTTCTCTCAAGGTTTCTTCCTGTATTTTTAAGGAAGTTTTTCTCTGCCACTGTCGCCCTCGGCTAGCACAATAGGGGTTTTTGTTTTTGTATCTGTTGGTCCTGGCCGGAGTTATCTATTGGTCCTGGCCGGACTTATCCATATTTTTATGTGGCCCTCAAGGCAATTCATAGATGGATGTTATGGCAGGAGGGATGCAGTACTTCTGTTAGAAATGAAGTTATGCGCGCCATGGCTCTCCTAAAGAAATGTGTGAAAGTATGTCTAGTAAAAGATATTGAGAAGGTCTGTTTTCAGTAGTGTCCCTGCACACCTTTGACAGTTATGTACATTGCAACAAAGTAACAGTCCTTTGACAGTTATGTACATTGCAACAAAGTAACAGGCAGCACTGTCATTACTAAATATCTAGAAACTCAGTGGTTTCAGTCTGCTGAAATGTGGGCAGACTTTGACAGAAGAGTGTTTCATCAAAACAGTGAGACAAACAATCTGGTGGAGAGGTTAGCTGCATGCCACTTTTTTATCGTTTCTAATGGCTGTAATTTAAACAGACTAAAAAAAGTTTTGGTTTTTGTTTTTTGAAGATTTTTTTTACAGCATTAAGTACCAGTTTCTACGTGGTTATGCCAACAAGCGTGTGGATGAACTTCTACTGCTTTGACATGAGACCGTTGTTTAGTATTACAGGTTTGTATCTTCCAATAATTTACAGAATATACATTTACCGTTTTAATATTAAATGTAATTTTAAAAAATACACTCAGAATAGATTATTATTAATATTACTACTTCACTTAAATGCAAAGAAGTGTGCAGCAAAGCTGTGCTTCATTCACATGGGAGATGGTCAGTGCCATCAGGAATTGATAAAGCTAAAAGTTATGATGTTAATCTCATTACAATGCAATGTCAGTGCCCAGTGTCTGAAAGAGGAAATTTGTGTAAACATGTTGCATTTGTTCGAATGATTTGTAAGCAAAATCACACTATTTTATGAGATTATATTAATGAGATTAGGAAAGAGGAAGCACACTCACTGTTTGCACAACAGCTTTATTATGTGGACAAAGAACATCTGTTTGTTAATAGTTTAGGGAGGGTTGAGATTGTTCATTTGCAAGTTAAAACATATACTTGTTCAGCAAACAGCCTTGGAGAAATATGTACATGTTTAAGGCTGTCAGAGATTCTGTTTGAATTTACTAAGCCACAAACTGATAGCATCATGCAAAAGGAAAACCAGTTCATTTTCAGTAACCACTGCATTACTGTTAAAGAAATGATATATGATCTCAAAGATGGGTGTGAGACTACAGAGAGGTGCCTGAAATGCACACTGGAGTCAAGCATGCTCACACGCTTGCATTTGGGCAGTATGTCAAGACAAGTCAGATGAGAAAAATTTAAAGATTGCATGACTACAGACAAAGAATTAAACTTGCAAAACATGCTGTTCATAACTCGCATAACAACAAACTAAAAGCAACAGGTCATCGTGCTGTATACACACACAGGCCAGATTCAAAGTTCCAGGTTCATTCTTTCAAGAGAGAAAAAATAATTTGTTGTAGTTTAGCAACATATGGAGTACTTGAACATCAGTACAGTACACAGGTAAATAATCTGTTTTAGTTCAGCAACTTATGAAATACTTCAAGAAAAACAGTACCTGCGCACAGGTAAATAATCTATTCTAGTTTAGCAACTTATGAAGTACTTAAAGAAAAACAGTACCTGTGCACAGGTAATCTTTTCCAGCTCAGCAGTTTATAGGCTAGACATGTAATTTCAGGATCAGAAAATTATTTTTTTCTAACACTGTCACTTTTTTTTCAGTTTTACATTTGTGATGGAACAAAGATTATTTATTTTAGATAATGTACTGCTTGAACTTTAACTCTCTGAATTTAAATAAATCCAATCTTGCAAACCAGATTGTGTTATTATGCTACATTAACTATAACATTTGTTTGCAAAAAATACATCACTAACTTCTTATTTATTTACGTTATATGCCAATATTTTTCAACAGTACTGTTAAAACCTGTTTCTCTGAAGCCTCTTGTTGGCCCTGGTTGAACTCCAATGCTTTTAAGCTCCTCTTTTAGTCAGATCTTTTTGTTTTTGTCCACCCGCAAATAGGCCACCATTGAGTTCAAAGACATGTTCTCTGGTGGCCCAACTCTTCGCCTGACCTCTCCAACTGACACTGGATATCTTCATTGAGAAAGATGTTACATTGAATTACATGCAGCATTAAAACTTAAACTGTCATTTTAAGACATTTTAATGTCTTGATTATAAAAAATTATCCTACACCTTTTTAGATGATACTGTACACACCCTTACACCGTTAATGTGGTGTATATAATGTATTTACTTAATATTTAAGCATCAAATAAAGACCCAAATAATTTAAAAAAATAGGTTTGCAAATACATACCTTCTTTTTCTATACCCAAAACTGAGTGGTAGGACCTTCATATGTTGCTTTTCAACCTCTTTAAATATAAAGGTTGGATCCTTTGGGGTAGAGTTTGTGTCAATAATGCAGCTTGATGAGGGGCTGGAAGGGAGTGCATTTGTGTCTGTTGATGTGTCTACACTAGTGTCAAAAGTAGAATGTGCATTTGTAAATGTGGGCTTGTCCACTCAGCGGTGAGGCATGTGTTTGTGCAATTTGTAGAAACAGCATTTGTGTCTATGGGTGTATCTGTTCTACCCTCAGAAGAAGGGTGAGGTATGGTCTATGTTTGTACTAATATCAGAGTGGTAAAGGTCTTTGTTTAAAGCTTCTGTAGGTGGAGGGGCATGGATGAGCACTTTGTGTACTTGGTGCTTTGCCTTTGGCATGTTAGCTTCATGTGTGCTAGTGCGGTTTTGAAGAATGGATCCTAAAAAATAATGTAAAACAGGAAAGACAATAAGAACTTATTTTGCTTGTATACACGTCTACTTACAAATATGTATCACTTCAAATGTGTGCTAATACCCAAATGTCTCAGACTTGATATGTGTAATGAAACCTACCAGTTTTTTGACCCTTTCTTTTTCTGGGAGCCATTGTCCTGTTTAACGAAAGCACAATAAAGATGATTTATTTAACTTTTTGTAATTTATTAAATTAACTAATTTAATTTGTTAATTAACTAATTAATAAAAATAAAAATAAATACTGTCAAATTGCACAGTTTTAAAATCTTCTTTATCCAGATGTAAAATTAGTTAACAGAGGCATCTAACAGTTGCAGTACATCTCCTTTGTCTCATGAGAGCATTCACTACTTATCTGTCCTGCAGGAATCTAGAAGTAGTTTACAACCTTGGAGGCATATAACAACTTTAACATGCCTTTATGAAAGCATTCAATACTTATCTGTCTTGCAGGCATCTAGAAGTAGTTAACAGCCTTGAAGGCATATAACAACTTTAACATGCCTTTATGAGAGCATTCACTACTTATCTGTCTTGCAGACATCTAGAAGTAGTTAACAGCCTCAGAGGCATACAACAACTTTAACATGCCTTTGTCTAGATGAGAGCATTCAATACTTATCTGTCTTGCAGGCATCTAACATTTGCTAACAGCCTCGGAGGCATATAACAACTTCACTATGCATTTATGAGAGCATTCACTACTTATCTGTCTTGCAGGCATTTAAAATCAGTTAACAGCCTTAGAGGCATATAACAATTTTAACATGCCTTTATGAGAGCATTCACTACTTATCTGTCTTGAAGGCATCTAAAATTAGTTCAGCCTCGGAGGCATATAACAATTTTAACATGTCTTTATGAGAGCATTATTGAATCTGTCTTATCTGTCTTGAAGGCATCTAAAATTAGTTCAGCCTTGGAGGCATATAACAATTTTAACATGCCTTTATGAGAGCATTCAATACTTATCTGTCTTGCAGGCATCTAAAATTAGTTCAGCCTTGGAGGCATATAACAATTTTACCATGCCTTTATGAGAGCATTCAATACTTATCTGTCTTGCAGGCATCTAAAATTAGTTAACAGCCTCAGAGGCATATAACAATTTTAACATGCCTTTATGAGAGAATTCAATAGTTATCTGTCTTGCAGGCATCTAAAAGTAGTTAACAGCCTCAGAGGCATATAACAACTTTAACATGCCTTTATGAGAGCATTCAATACTTATCTGTCTTGCAGGCATCTAAAATCAGTTAATAGCCTCAGAAAGGCATAGAACAATTATAATAAATCAAGATATATTTCTTCAACAATGGCTAGTTAAACTAAGCAACATACGTGGCAGCATTTAGTACTACTTTATGTCATTGTAGAAAAGCATTAATAGATTAAATTATGTTAAATATGTAGGTAATACTATCCTATCTGTCAGCATTAAGTACTAGCCTTATATGTAATTACTGTATATATCATAAACTACCAGTCTCAGAGGGTTACAGAATGGTTAACCAGTGGTATTCAACTTTCAATCATGTCTTTGCCTGCATTTTTCAACACTATTTGCCAATTTCTACAGTTTAGGTTTTTTTTTTTTTAAGACAATAGCATACTGTTGTAACTCACGGCTAGCGGAGCAAATCTATGCTCAATGACATGATTTATATTCCATTTTGGTGCCTTTCCGCCCACGGATATTTTGGCATCTGATTGATTGAAATGCTGTGTTGCGTACAGTTGCCATGCTCGATTGTGCAGTGCTGTCTGTCAGGAAGCGATGCTTCTCAGTCCCTGTTGAGGGCCCAAAACACCTTTGTGCGACACCCTCCTGCCTGACACCTGCCAGGTCAGAAGGGTAATATTTTGGGGGCTTGTCCGGGATAGCGCCATCTTTTGGTGGCAGCTATCTATTTACAATTGAATCTGGTTTTAAGTGAGTGGACAGCGTAACGTGCTACTTCAGTGGGTTTGGTGATCCAAAATATATTGGCGCTACAAGAGCTACGAAGGGGGATCCAGAGATAGCTTCATTAGCTGATCAGCTGTGCCAAGATATGCAACCGAGATGGATGGTTTATTGTGGACTTTTTGAAAAGTCATCAGCTGGTAAATCAAGAGGACCAAGGACCGTTTCCTGTCTGTTAGCTTTTGAATGTCTCATAAAGGAACTGCAACAACCGCCAGTGGATTCAGACGATGAATGCGAGTCAGTGACAGAGGTCGAATCAGTAGTAGCACCCTCGAACGTGAGTAATAAAACAGATCGACCATCCATGGTAACTAATCAGATGAACGATGTGTTAAAACTAACTGATGTTGCTGCTTTACTGCCACATAGAGAATTTAAGCTTCACTGTGGACAGATCTCAGACACGGACTCAGCTATGGTAGCTTGTGTAGACAAATAGATGAAGGTCTATCTGAGAACTTTTTTTTAGATTCAACTTTATTGTCATTACACATGTACAAGTACAAGGCAACGAAATGCAGTTTAGCATCTAACCAGAAGTGCAATAAGCAGAAAGTGCAGGATATACGGTATCTATGGTATACATTATTTACAGTGGGTAAATAGCTGTGGTATGAACAAGATATACAGCTAAAAACAATATGTAGATTAAGGTGCAGATAAAGATTAAGGTGCTATGCAGGTTAAAGTAATACAGATTAAGGTGCTATGGACATGATAGAGGAATGTACAGTATATATAAAACATGGTAAACAGATATATATGTGGTGTTTCCTGAGTGTCCTCAGGAAGAAGAGGCGCTAGTGAGCCTTCTTGGCCAAGCTGGAGGTGTTGGTGGTCCAGGACAGGTCCTCCGATATGTGGAAAGCAGAGGAAGCAGAGGTAATCTGAGCTGTTCTAAGGGTAATTAAACCTGGTGCCTTTAAAGATATGCTGACGACTAAACGGCATTAACTGTAGCTGAGCTCAAACGATTTTTTTAAGGCACACCTATGAGATAAGAGTAGTGCTGAGTTGTTTCAGGAGCTTAGCAATGGCAAACAACAGGACAGGGAAAGCCCACAACAGTTCATGTATCGTTTATTGGGGCTAAAACAGCATGTAATGTTTGCATATCAGCAGCATAACTCAGAGTTTCGGTATGACATCCAATTAGTTCAAGGAGTGTTTATTCACTCACTGTATCAGGGAATTAGTGAAAAATATGCACGATAGGCGAGACCTTAAACCGCTTATTACTAACACCAGTTTAACTGATGATTTTATTTGAGAGATAATAACAAAGTCAGTCAGTGAAGAGGTTGAAAGACAAACCCGCCTAGGTCAGACACATAAATCCAAGACAGTCTCAGTTAATGCCACACACCAAAGAAACAGACATCATACTACTCAACCCCAGGCCGAGGGTCAAGCCAGCATTTTCCAAACTCAGTCTGACGCCCAGGCACAACACACAGCTATACATTAGCTGACAGCCCATGTTTCAGCCTTGGCCAAAACCATTGAGAAGGCTTTTGCTTCGAATACTAGTCCTTCAGAGTCCTTGTCTGCTAACTCACAATGAATGATGCAATCATCTAAGTTGCCCACAAAAGGGAAATGCAAACCATGTATAACCCAAGAGACTGTTAGTTGCAATTACTGTTTCAGATGTGGCCAGGAAGGGCACCGAACTGTTGGCTGCCTGTCTAAGAACAAGTCAACGGGAAACGTGAACGGGTCACTGGGGAGGGACCACCAGTGGCCGCAGAAGATCCAGTGTCCCATAGTGAAAACAGTAACACCAGAGAGCGAGTGAATAGTTCCAAAGAGTCTTGCATATCTGAACGATGGCACCCTCCTGATCAGCAACAAGAAGTTGTGTGCCAGATGCTTTTTGAAGAGTCTGATGTATTTGCAAGAGATGAAGAGGAAATAGGGTGCATGCCTAATTTACAGTCCTGTCCTAAAGTGTTACAGTTCTATTCCCAAGCCCTTGTATAAGGAGGTTAAAGAATATATGCAGAAACTCCCGGACAGAGGTTGCATTCGGAAGTATTTCTCCTCCTAATCCTCCCCAGTAGTATGTGTCTGCAAAAAGGACCAGAGTTTGAGATTATGTGTAGACTTCCGCGAACTCAACAGGAAGACTATCGCAGACCGTCACCCCTTGTCCTGAATTTAAGACCTGCTTGACAGTTTGAGAGGCAACACATTGTTTTTGATATTAGATCAAGGAAGTGCATACCACCAAGGGTTTGTCAGTGATGATTACCGACACCTCACAGTCTTTAGTAACCCGTGGGGGCTATATGAACTGATTCATATCCCTTTTGGGCTGTAATGCACCAGCAGCATTTCAAAGATGTATGGAGGGAGTGCTGGAAGGTATTAGAGATGAATGTTGTGCTCCATACTTTGATAACGGGCTCTGTTACTCAACATCTTTTGGGGACCATGTTAATCACCTCAGACAAGTCCTCAGCCGCATGAGGGAGCATGGCATTAAACTGATACCCATAAAGTGTGAGTGGTTCAAAAGAGAGGTCCGCTACCTTGGTCGTGTGATGTCTGGAGAGGGAGTCAAAATGGATCCGCAGGAATTGGAGGCACTAAAACAATTGAGCCTTTCACAATTGGAGATGTTAAGTCCTTGCTGGGGTTTCTTGGATACTATCGTTCCTACATTCAGGACTTTTCTCGGCTGGCCAGGCCACTGTTAGCGCTTTTCCACCAAAAGAACCCTGGTTCTGGAACCAGTTCTGTTCAGGTTTCTTAGAACATTGGTGTTCTGTAGAGAACCGATGCGCATTTCCACCAGTTTTTGAGAACCAAGTCTGCGTCATCAACGGTGGGCGTTGCTTAACAAAAGTTAAGAGTAGTAATATCATGGAGGAGTGTGTAGATTATGTGCGAGCATTTGTGCTGTTGTTACAGATGTTTGTTTTATGCAAAAAGCTTCGATCAGCTGTTGGTGATAAGAAGACGTAGACGTGTTTGTCGCAGTTGTTGTTTTCTTTAGTTCATTGACGTGAGAAGCGTTTTGCGCTTCGCTTTCACCGCGACTCTTGGTGCAAATAGCTGATTTGCTCAGCGCTCGGCTTGAGCAGTAAAACATCACTAAAGTTTCACAACACGAACATCCATCTGTGTGAAATCACCATCAAATCTACTCTAAAATACAACATATATCTGTGTTTAGCTGGATTTACTTCACGTGTGGTGATTTACTTCAGCTCGGGGAGCTGAAAAAGCTTCACGCTTTATTTTTACGTTAAGCGTTTTTCGTTCTGTCCGGGTCACTTTTACCACATAATATCATACAATTAATCTTTTTAAAGACGCTTTGAAAATATCAGCGGCAAACTGGCTCAAAATTTAATCAGGTGAACTTTAAAAGATAAAAATGCAGTGACAAGCTCTATACGAAACACCAGCGGACGCCATTGTTGCTGTCGCTATGCTGTACAACATGACACACCCACAGGTGACGTCACGGTTCACGCTGAAAAACCAAGTATTCTGTGGTGCCAGATTGGCCCGCTAGTTCGCTGTCTGGAACCTCTTTTTTTCAGTGGAAACACGCGTTGGTGGAAAAGGGGTATGTTTGAATTGCTTAAGGTAATCCACCTTGCTCGAGAAAGGTTTTACTGTCCCAACATGCAAAATGAAATACAGGATTATATTAATGAAGATGTACTTGTATTACACAGAAACATCTCAACCTTCCCCAGAGAGCTCACATGGGGCATATCTCCACAAGTAGTCCATTCGAGTTGGTGTGCATAGACTACCTCCACCTAGAACCAAGTCAAAGTTATGAATACATCCTCGTCCTGGTGGACCACTTCACACGCTTTGCTCAAGTGTATCCAACGAGAAATAAATCAGGAAAAACAGCAGCAAAAAAGATATTCCAGGATTTCATTCCTCGCTTTGGATACCTTGATAAGCTCCACCATGGGGGAAGGAGTTTAAGAACAAGTTGTTCAACCATTTACAACAATTAGCTGGTATTTGTCACTCAAGAACAACACCATACCATCCACAGGGTAACCAAGTAGAGAGACTGAATGGCACGCTTCTCCAAATGCTGCGTACCTTGGAAGAGAAGAAAACCTGTCAGTGGAAAGATCATCTTCCCCAAATTGTGCATGCCTATAACTGTACAAGGCACGAATCCACTGGGTTTTCACAATTTTTCCTCTTATTTGGCTGATCTCCGAGCTTACCTGTTGATTTATTGTTTCCCTGGAAACAAAATTTCAAAACAGTGGATCAACAGACATATGCACAGAAATGGGCAGAGATGATGTGCTTAGCATATGATATGGCAACAAAAAACAGTGAAAAATCATCAGCAAAGAGCAAGAAGCAGTATGATCGAGCTGTCAGGGGTGTGGTTCTGCAACCAAGTGACAGAGTGTTGGTAAGAAACTTGTCAGAGAGGTGGGCTTGGCAAGCTTACTGGGAGCAGATGGTGCAGCTTGTTGTGGAGAGAGTTTACCAGTTTACAAGGTGCAGCCAGAGAAAGGTCCAAGGAAACTTCGCGTACTCTACAGGAATCTGCTTCTGCCAGTAAATGAACTGCCCTTGGAGGAAACACTTTCAGTACAGTGTAAGAAAAGTCATACAAAGTTGGAAAAACTGAGACAGACAGCTGCTAACATTCAGGAATCAGACACAGATAGCTCTAATGAACAGTATACTTACCACTCAATTCCTTGTTACAGGTTGGTAAGAACAGAGCAGACAGAATATCCACAATCAGTGAAGCAATTTCAGGCAGAGCAAAAGCTAAATGCTGTAGCTCGTGAATTCCACCCGTCTATCAGAAAAGGAAACAGACACACAGGACCAGGAAGAGAATGCTCCACAGACACAGGGTAGAGCTTACGAGGATGTTGCAGTGGAGGATGAGCATCACATAGAAAAAGAGCCACAGGACAGATCATTAGATGATGGGATAGAGGAGGAGGGACACCAAAATAAAGTAGGGGAAATTAGAAGATCTGAACGGACAGTTCTGCCAAGAGAGATGTTCACTTATGATATTCTGGGACAGCCATCCTACCAGCTACAAAGCCACCCACTCCCAAGTCTAAACACTTTTTTTCCCTTTCCGTACTTTACCTATCCACACCTGCATTACTACAATAGCTACAGTCATAAAAAAAAGAGAATAAATCCTGCAGCCAAGTAACACATACGTTTAAGTGTCCTGCCTCTTGTTCCTACATACAGGGTTTATGGACACCCTCCTGCCTGACACCTGCCATGTCAGAAGAGTAATATTAACTTGGCTGCAGGATTTATTCTGCTTCTTCAAACATACAAAAATATGAAACACTTTTAACCGACTGCAGAAATAACTCAAAGGATAAATCTGGTTACAACATATTTCAATTGATCAATGTCTTATCAAAAAGAAATCTACCAATATCCTAAGTGGATGTAAATACATGTAAGGACGGATGTTCACGCGTGTTCTTATCATCCAGCTGTTAGTGTCTCACTTACTGACCAATATTAAAAATATACGTTGAATATTGCAGGGCTCTCAAGTCACACACATTGAGCGTGAGACACACGCATTTCAACAAGCTCACACACCACACATGGTATTTCTCACGCTGAGAAATGATTAACTTCGCCGCACAGAAATTACTATAGCCTATCCTACAAACCTACAAACGAGTCAAATGCAGACTACTCTGCGCTCATACAGCTGTCATACAGCTATCGGCCAATCAGAAAAATAGAATTTTTCAGCCAATCAGAAAATAGAATTTCTTGTTGCTGGGTGAGGAGTTCCTGGACTACCAGTTGATGGACATCCCTATGCCCCAAGACCCAGCCATGTTTGACATTGAGGCTTTCTGGGAGAATATGACCTCACTGAAGAATAGGGTAAGAAATATTCAGCACACACCCATTGACATGAGCAACTTAATAACTGCAAAAATATTTAGAAGTGTAATTAGGCTTCCTTGAGCAGATTTCCGAGGCTGTCTACGATTGCCAAACTGGTATTAGTTCTGCCACACGCAGATGCAGAGAGGGTTTTTTCCATGGTGGGGCTTAATAAAACCAAAACCAGGAACGCGTTGGCTCTGGATGGAACTATGTCATCGATCATGACCGTGAAAATGGCTGACATTGAACCACAGTGCTTTAAATGGGAGCCCACAATATCAAGGCATCAAAATCTGCCACAAACACTTACAACACACAACATCACTCATAAACACAAACACACACAGAGGGACAAAGAGCCCTGATCATAACCAATGCTCTGTCACGGAGCCATCAACCTCCCAAGTTATGTCAAGCCCTGGTCCGGAGACGGCATCAGATAATGAGCCACATACGATCGACTCCGAGCCAGAGCCCACTGAAATTAAAAGGGGGAAAGTGTATACATTTCGAAGAGAGTGGCTTGACCAGTTTCGCTGGCTAAGATACAGTAAAGCCGATAATATAATGCACTGCATTTACTGTAAAGAGTGTGGGAAGACCATTTACATTTTCAGCACTTAGCAGACGCTTTTATCCAATAACTTACAATAGCTCATTGTATCCAATAGCTTACACAATGAGCTGAACACAATGAGCAATTGAGGGTTAAGGGCCTTGCTCAGGGACCCAACAGTGGCAACTTGGTGGTGGCGGGGCTTGAACCAGCAACCTTTTGTTTACTAGTCCAGTACCTTAACCACTGAGCTATCACTGGCCCATGGCCGGCAATAGTGCATTTGTGACTGGTTCTAATACATTTCGTATTGAAATGCTGAAAAAGCACAATGCATCTATAAAACACATTACATGCCGCGATAAATGCACTGCCCACATGTCCCCTCTCCCCACTGCCTTTCAGCGGCAGGCAGCAGCAAACAGATCATCAGACGAGGCCATGTTGACCAGATTGTTAGTTAATCATTTACAAGTCAATATTGCCTATATGGACAGCAATTTAAAAACAAAAGTGAACCTGTAAACTGCGGTGTTAAATGAGATGCGGTAGAAAATTTGGGTGCATCTAAGAAAAAAAGTTAGGCGCACTAGTGCAACCAGTGCAAAAAGTTAGTCTAGAGCCCTGCCATCACATACACAATAATACATTTATTCATCACATACACAATAATACATTTAATACATTAATAATACAACAATAACTCTCATATTTATCTATTATTTTCTTCATTTCAATAGTGTTGTATTTTGTAGGTGTAATTGCACGAAAGAAAGAACACCTTACTGAGCCGAAATCCTTCTTCTATCTCACTCACTGTCCCCTCTGTCTGATACACAGTGACAGCTACTGGCAGGAGTAATTATACATCAACAAATGTAATGTTTTTCAGCTGTGCTCTCTGTGCACCTTATTTGGGGACATTTTAATATTGAAAACACCGGAAAAACACAGTCCGCTGTCCAAATGTTCGCTTACTGTATATATCAGGGATCTAGAGTGCGACCAATTTGGTCGCACATGCTACCTAATATCTCAATGGTGCGACTGAAAAAAATCTGAGGTCGCACCGGTGCGACCAGCCGTTCGAGGGGGAAAAAAGTCTCTGTGACTCTGAACGTCTCCGGTGCAACAACAGACACACATTAGGCCCATATCTAATCATATCTATATGTCTAAACCAATCAGAGATAGTGAAGGGCAGGACCAGCGTCATCAACGGTGGGCGTTACACAGCGAAAGTTAAGAGTAGTAAAATCATGGCGGAGTGTGTAGGATATGTGTGAGCATCTGTGCTGCTGTTACAGATGTTGGTTTTTATGTAAAAACATCAAACAAATATCGGTGATTAGAAGACGTGACGTGTTAGTCTCAGTTGTTGTTTTCTTTAGTTCATTGACGTGAGAAGAGTTTTGCGCTTCGCTTTCACCGCGACTCTCAATGTAAATAACCGATTTGATCAGCGCTCGACTCGATAGATAAAACATCATTAAAGTTCCATGATACAAACAAACATCTGTGTGAAATAACCATCAAATCCAGTCTAACAGCTCCACATGTATCTGTGTTTAGCTGGATTTACTTCACGTTAAGCGTTGTTCGTTCTGTCCGGGTTACTTTTACCATGTCATATCACCACTGATGTCAGTAACGCGTTACTTAGTAACACGTTACTTAGTAACGCGTTACTCTAATCTGACCACATTTTTCAGTAACAAGTAATCTAACGAGTTACTATTTCCAATCCAGTAATCAGATTAAAGTTACTTATCCAAGTTACTGTGCGTTACTATTTTTGCAACTCGGGGAGTGACGTCTGGCCTATGTGACAGTTAAGTCACGAGCTGCGTCCGAAATCGCATACTTACAGAGTATGCACTAGATTGGAGGAAGTATGCAGAAGTATGCAGAAATATGCTGGTAAAAAAGTACATACTTTCAGTTCAGAAGTGTGCAGTGTGCACACAACACCGCTACGTACTACACGTGGGGACGTGATGACGTAATATCACTATAGTTACAGACTCATTACAAACCCCACTCGCCAAAATTTTGGATATTTATCGTCTTTTTGTTATTTATTTGTCTTTAAAAATTTTATTTTATTTATCTTACTTACACTTGTGAACAGAGGACTCCGTTTTCCGCATCTTTCTTGTTTCTTATTCCGCTTCAATCGCCTACGCAGCTCCAGTTGCATTACGGCAGCTGCTGAATGTAACTAATAAAGTAACTTGTAATCTAACTTAGTTACTTTTAAAATCAAGTAATCAATAAAGTAACTAAGTTACTTTTAAAATCAAGTAATCAATAAAGTAACTAAGTTACTTTTTAAAGGTAACTATGCCATCACTGCATATCACACAGTTCATCTTTTTTTTAAGGCACTTTAAAAATATCAGCAGCAAACTGACTCAAAATGTAATAATGTCATGTCATGTAGCCTATGTCAATAATATGCATCTCGTTACTGCATTAACCATATGTAATATTCTTATCATTAAATGAGATGTGCAGTTTGAAGCCCTCAAAACACTTGCACTTTTAATTTACATTTTCTATTTATTTCATTTATCTTAAATTTCAGCTCAGTGAAGCACTTTAAGCATCAACACTTTTTCAGTAAATTACCTTTGTTGTAGAATTGTGCTTCAAATAAAGAACTTTATGTTGACCAGATTGTTAGTTAATCATTTACAAGTCAATATTGCCTATAAGGACAGCGATTAAAAAAAAAGTGAAGCTGTAAAACTGAGGTGTTGAATGCGATGCGGTCGAAAATTTGGGTGCACCTAACTTTTGTGCTGGTGCACCTAAGAAAAAAAGTTAGGCGCACCAGTGCAAGCAGTGCAAAAAGTTAGTCTAGAGCCCTGTATATATATATATACTGCATATATATATATACATATAAAGAGAGAGAGAGACGCTCGGAGTCAACTTTTTCGTGACGTCACCTGTTTCGCAAATTTCGATTCGCAATCCGAAATTTGTTCACGTGTTTATGCGCTGGCGTACAAAAACAAACCAACACAAACGCGCTTCGTTCGGACGCCAGTAGCACAAGTTTCCTGGTAAAAGACTTCGAAAACAAGCAAGGAAACACAAGCACTATTTTAAGATAAACTAAAAAAATAATATAAATCTAGACACTCTACACTAATTATAAGCGCAACATTAACTTTTAAGTTTTGCGAATTAAAGTTACTTAGCTAACGGCTACAAACAACCAGTTTACAGATACTACAGATCCTACTTATCTGTCTAGTAGGCATTTAGAAGTAGTTAAAAGCCTCAGAGGCATATAACAATTGTAATATCTTCAACTAGATGAGAGCATTCACTTCCTGTCTTGCGAGCATCTAAAATTAGTTAACAACATCTGCGGCATATAACAACTGAAACACCTTTATCTAGATGAGACCACTGAGTACTCATCTGTCTTCCAGGCATGTACAACTACTTAACAGCCTCAGAGGCATATAGCAAGCACAATGTATCTTCTATAATGACATGAGAATCCGTTTGGCATCTAGAACTAGTTAAAAGCATCTGAGGCATAACAGTTGTAATATATCTCCTTTATCTCATGAGATTATCCACACCTTATCTCTCTTACAGGCATGTAAAATCAGTTAACAGCCTCAGAGGCATATGACTATTGTAATATCTTCAACTAGATGAGAGCATTCACTACTTTTCTGTCTTGCAGGCATCTAAAATTAGTTAACAGCCTCAGAGGCATATAACAATTTTAACATGCCTTTATGAGAGCATTCAATACTTATCTGTCTTGCAGGCATCTAAAATTAGTTAACAGCCTTGGAGGCATACAACAATTTTAACATGCCATTATGAGAGCATTTAACAGTTATCTGTCTTGCAGGCATCTAAAATTAGTTAACAGCCTCAGAGGCATATAACAATTTTAACATGCCTTTATGAGAGCATTCACTACTTATCTGTCTTGCAGGCATCTAAAATTTGTTAACAGCCTCGGAGGCATACAACAATTTTAACATGCCTTTATGGGAGCATTCACTACTTATCTGTCTTGCAGGCATCTAGAAATAGTTAACAGCCTCGGAGGCATATAACAACTTTAACATGCCTTAATGAGAGCATTCACTACCTTTCTGTCTTGCAGGCATCTACAATTAGTTAATAGCCTTGGAAGGATATAACAACTTTACCATGCCTTTATGAGAGCATTCACTACTTATCTGTCTTGCAGGCATCTAAAATGAGTTAATAGCCTCAGAGAGGCATAGAACAATTATAATAAATCAAGATACACTGCCTGGCCAAAAAAAAGGTCACACACTCTAATATTTTGTTGGACCGCCTTTAGCTTTGATTATGGCACGCATTCGCTGTGGCATCGTTTCCACAAGCTTCTGCAATGTCACAACATTTATTTCTGTCCAGAGTTGCATTAATTTTTCCCCAAGATCTTGTATTGATGATGGGAGATTTGGACCACTGCGCAAAGTCTTCTCCAGCACATTCCAAAGATTCTCAATGGGGTTCAGGTCTGGACTCTGTGGTGGCCAGTCCGTGTGTGAAAATGATGTCTCATGCTCCCTAAACCACTGGGAAATGGGAAGAAAAAATCCATTGATGGAATAACCTGGTTTTTCAGTATATTCAGGTAGTCAGCTGACCTCATTCTTTGGGCATATAACGTTGCTGAACCTAGACCTGACCAACTGCAGCAACCCCAGATCATAGCACTGCCCCTACAGGCTTGTACGGTAGGCACTAGGCATGATGGATGCATCACTTCAGCCGCCTCTCTTCTTACTCTGATGTGCCCATCACTCTGGAACAGGGTAAGTCTGGACTCATCAGACCACATGACCTTCTTCCATTGCTCCAGAGTCCAATCTTTATGCTCTCTAGCAAATTGAAGCTGTTTTTGCCGGTTAGCCTCACTGACAAATGGTTTTCTTAAGGCTACACAGCTGTTTAGTCCCAATCCATTGAGTTCCCTTCGCATTGTGCATGTGGAAATGCTCTTACTTTCACTATTAAACATATCCCTGAGTTCTACTGTAGTTTTTCTACCATTTGATTTCACCACACGTTTAAGCCCAGAGTGGTGCATTGTTTTGACGACTGCCTTGCAAAACATGTCATAGGTGCTTTGTACCTTTTTTTTTTTTTATACTTACTTACTTTGATTCAAAATTAAATTTGTGAGTGTGAGCACTAAGCAAGCCATGACTAAAATGTTACAATGCATCATTTTGACTGGTCTGAACCAAAGGAACCGAACTACAATTACAAACAGTCTAAATTACCCTAAAGGTTCATTAAAGATGTGCACGTGCAGAAGACATAAATCCTAGGCCATCTGGCATGAACCAAAACAAGAGCTACTGTGGCACAAAATGCAGCTCAGTTTAACTCTGGTAATGAGGTGAACAGCACAGTGCATTGAACACTTGGTGTACAGTGTATGGGGTTGCGTAGTCACAGGCCAGTGCAAAAGCACCTGCTATGGGCACACAGGCATCGGATCTGAACGCTGGAGCATTGAACAAAGGCTGGAGTTGATTTGACAGCATAATAAGGCCTATTGATGTATGAAGAAAACAGACTAAAAAGTCAGCATGACAGCAGAAAGCATGAAATGGAGTATTTAACATGTACGTTTCTGCCACTAATAGATCATCATATCAGTAGATTAATAATAAACATCCACCCAAGGGACACCTTCCCTGCACTTTTCATCATCTTTACTTACAGGAATAAAACTGTAGACATGCATATTTAAGCTTATATTTAGAAGAGTTTTAAAAAGTCTTGGTCAGAAACCTCATGGTGGAAGCTGAGCACATATGGCTAGACCCTGGTTTTTGGACTTGTTGCTGATAACAGTCTTCATTGTATTTTTTTTCTCTTTGATGCACAGCACACAGCATCTTTAAAAAACAAAAAAACAAAAAAAAACGGTTTTGTCTGAGCACAATGCACATTTCCACTGAGATGGTCCGTTTCAGATGTCTCAGAGCTCAGAGAACTCTGTTTCTCACATTTCCACTGTGAGATGGTCCATTTCAGATGCCTCAGAGCTCAGAGAACTCATCACTGTTGTTAACATGGTTAAAGGCTTCTTTTTGCACAGTAATGTTTTAAGTGACATTTGTGAAAGTTACTCTGAATTGCAGTGCTTGGCAATGTAATCTTTTGCCCATGTGGTTTTATCAGCTATAGATGAATGACGGGTTCTTGGTGCAGTGCCCTGTGAGGGATAGGAGATCAGGGGTGTTTAGCTTTGGCTTGCCCTCTTGCCCTTTACACACTGAAATTCCTCCAAATTTCCTGAGTAGCTTAATAATATTATGCACTTTAGAGGGAGAAATATTCAAACTTTTTTATTTTGATAATTTTCTCATGCAGTTGTTGACAAACTAGAGATCATCTGGCCATCTTTGCCCCTCAAAGACTTCTTAAAGTTGATTAAAGGCAAAAGTCTTTTATGGCTACTGCTTTTGTTCTAAGTCATGATTACGATCACAAGTTGACATTACCAGTTTGGAATATCATTATTATTTTTTATTTTTTTTATCTCATTACTAGCCTTAAATGGCCCCTGTCCCAACTTCTTTTGGAATGTGTTGTAGGCCTAAAATGTAGGAATGGATGTATTTTAACAAATTAAATGAAGCAGACAAAACTTGAAATATCTTGGGTTCCTACTCTCTGCTATAAAATAAAAGGCTCAACTTTCTGATTTGGGGTTGCAATTTAAAATAGAAATCATATTAATCACTGGTTACAAGATTAGTCCAAATCCCAGACTTAAGGAAAATAAATGCTTGAGGAACTAGACCTTAGTGATAAGGGTGCTGGTTTAAGCTTTCCATTGTTTGGCTCATACACTATGCCTTTATATCCAATGCGACTGTGAAAATTCTGACCCAACACAATTCAAGCAATTGAGGATTAAACATCCGCTAAATGTTGTACCAAGGAAACCGAACTAAAATAACAGTCTAAATGACCCCTTTAAAAAAAAAAAAAGATTAGTCTAAATTTCAAACTTGGAAAAATGGTTTGATTGGTTCTTTGCTGTAACAATTCTTTGGATGAACAAGGATGTTTGTTAGTCAGTCTGTAGCAAACATGCTAGTATTGAGAGAGGACTGATGTGTATACAAAACTGCATCTGCAGCCAGCTAGTCAGTTCAGTGCTGCAGTAAGAGACCATAACTCTGTTAACAAACAGATCCAGGATGCAGTAGCTGATGAGACAACAGTGAGAGCATGATGTGTGGTTGAAAAAAAATCACACAATATTCAGTTCTGATTTGATTTGCGTTTACAGCATTTAACACTTATCCGAAGCGACTTACAAATGTGCCCAAATACATCTCAAGCAATTGACTCTTAAGAGCCTAGCTCAGGAGCCCAACAGTGGCAACTTCACTGTAGTAGTAGTAATGAAACTCAAGAGCTGAGGTTTCAGGTTTGGACAGTTGGAGCTTTTCATTTTCTGTGGCATTTTACAGTTCGGTATTTTTTTTTTTTTACATACGCCAGATTCTGTTGGTTCAGAAATACATACAACAGCAGCAGCATAGGAAATGTATTTGTTGGTGTGGAACATGTGGTAATGTAATTTGCTTTATGGTTTTGCTACAGCATCTTAATAAGATTCAGGTCAGGAATATGACTCGACCACTCCAAAACCTACATTTTGTTTAGCCTTTGTCTTATTTTTGGTCAGCAGTGTTTTGTGCTTTGCATCTCTCCATTCTCCTCAGACGACTGAGGATTGTGGTTCTTTTGATGCATGTTTGTGTTCTTGGTGTAATTTTGGTAGGCAAGTCACTCATAGGAGGGTTAATTACTGTTCTCCATTTGTGGATAATGGCTCTCACTGTGCTTTGCTGGAGTCCCAGCAAACCTTTCCAGACCTTTCGCTGGGACTCCTGACTTTTCCACACTGGATGAGCAGCACGGTGGATCAGTGGGTAGCACTGTCGCCTCACAGCAAGAAGGTCCTGGGTTCGATCCCCAGGTGGGGCGGTCCGGGTCCTTTCTGTGTGGCATTTGCATGTAAAATTGTTAAAATAAGGGATGTTGAGGATAGTTATACTTTCATATCTGTTTCACATATAAATAAATACTCAATCTCCTGACACATTCACATCACTTTGTCAGTATAAGAGTGCTGAAACAGCTTTGCAAGAAACATGTTTATAACTTCTCGAAATACTGCAACTGTATGCTAGAAGTATTTAACTTTATTCTCAAAATCAGATTAAAAACAACCCCACAACCCTGACAGAGGGCAAAGGGCTGGTTCAAAGGTTCTAGTTGGCTACTTCTATTTACGTATTGTTTAGATTCAGCAGGTCTTTCAGTATCCGGCCTGGGCGTGGCTAGTAAAATTGAACCAAATTGCCAACTAAATTTGGTTAACTGGTTGATTTAGTAGTTACAGGCCAAATACTATTTTACATAGGGCAAAGTAGGGCTTAACAGCATTTGTCCTTCAATAAATGAAATCGTCATTAAAAAAAAATATTTTGTGTTTACTTGTGTCCTGTGACTAGTATTGAAAGTAGTTTGGAATGTAGCATGGTTTGCAAGTTCAAAATGAAAGGAACGCTGGCTACACTCCTATGACATAGCAGAAAGAGGAATCCATCACCGTCTGCCACCAAATTCCTGAGGTGACAGGTGGTCAAAAGCACTCAAGTGACTTCAAAAGGGGGCCAGTGATAGCTCAGTGGTTAAGGTACTGGACTAGTACGCAGAAGGTTGCCGGTTCAAGCCCCGCCACCACCAAGTTACCACTGTTGGGTCCCTGAGCAAGGCCCTTAACCCTCAATAGCTCATTGTGTAAGTCGCTTTGGATAAAAGCGTCTGCTAAATGCTGAAAATGTAAATGTAAAAGACCTGCAGCAAGATTTGGTGGCAGCAGGCACTGAGGTTTCAGTTTTCACAGTAAGGTACTTATTAAATGCTATCCCAATTTTAAGATGTACACCTCTACTGATCCAAAAGTTTAAAAAAGGCCAACTTTGATATATAAAAGTTTTGGGATTGTGTTCTGTTAAGTGATAAAACTAAAACGTTTTGGGCCTATGCTTCAGCAGTATGTCTGGAGGAGGAAGAATGAAGCATACACTGAAGAGAACACCCTGCCTACAGTAAAGGAAAGTGGTGGGGATCACTGATGCTCTGGGGCTGCTTTGCAGTTGTCAGTAAAAGTAGCATTTTGTGTTGAATTTGTAGAAACCACTTGTAATATTAGTTGATCTCTTTGTTGAGCTATTCAAATTGTTCGTGTTTGGTTCATTGCAAACAGCTGACAGTTTGTAAATTGTGCTAGTAGACCTAATACTCTCTCACTCGCTCGCTCACTCACACACACACACACATTCTCACTCTTTTCAACACTCAAGAACACTCATGCTTACTCAGTCACTCTTACTTGTAAACCCTCACACTAACTTGCACTAACTCACTCACACAATCATACATAAACACACTCTCTTACTTGCACTTACACATACTTGCTCACTCAATCTTACCCTCACGCATTCTCATTTGTAAAAACGCCCATGTAGTCTTACTCAGTCACTCTCACTTGTAAACCCTCACACTAACTTGCACTTTGCTCACTCACACACTCAATCATACACTTGCTCACTAATTCATAAACACACACTCTTACTTGCACTTACACATACTTGCTCACTCAATCATACCCTCACGCATTCTCATTTGTAAAAACGCCCATGTAGTCTTACTCATTCACTCTCACTAGGAAACACTTGCTTGCTCACTTCTTTCCCACTCACTTACTTTTATTAACAAACTCACTCTCACTTAATCTCTCATTCTGGTAAGTTCATTGGTGCTTTACTGGCGTTAATGTAAGATTTCACAGATTTTTAAAGAAAAGTGCCACATCTCACTAATCATTAAATAACTCTCATAAACTGAATGATAGAATCAATGAAGGCTTCAATACACATCACAGCCTACCTTAATAGCTCCCTCTTAAAGACCAAAATACTCGTCCATGTTTTGACACACCATCCTCAGCGTCCACATAATCGGCTGGGAATTTTTCAGACTAAGTTGCACGAGTAGTGTTTTTATCTGCTTTAGACTTCCACATCTTGAACATTTTGTCTAACCGATTTCTAATGTAACCGAGCATCTTTAGAGTTTGCTGAGTTTAAAAAGAAATAAATAAACTGTACATAGACAAATTATCAGGAGCATAATACTTTACTGGCTTGTTCTTTTGAGCACAAACTACAGAGAAATGATCACGTGTGTGGAGAAGCACACTTTATGGAATCTCCAAAGGGACAAAAACACATACATCAAACATACTAGGGTTGCAGCTTTCGATTATTTTTGTGATCAAGTATTCTACCGATTATTCCAGCAATTAATCGAGTAATCGGACAGGAAATACTTCTGCTTCAATAAAGAGCAAAAATAAATACATAAGATAAAATAAGACATGTCTCTTAAAACAAACTGCACATTTGTAAAAAAGTTACATTAAAAAAGCTCTGTCAGGATTGTATCATATTACGTGTGAGATGGCTTATTTCGCGGTCTGTGATGCGATTTTTGTAGTATTCATTTGGTAGGGCCTTGGTAATAAGGTACACTGTTGCCAGTTAATAAGTAAAACAAACAAAAATAATAGGAAGATATTATAGATTACAACACTACAAACTAACTAAGAATAATTAATAATCAATAAAAAGAACATTGAAATTCAAGACAATTTATATAATAATTAATGCTTATTAATAGTAGATAGTTGTTGGTCCTCTCTGGTGGTCCCTCAGATTGTGATAGGCCGTCACATACCTTGCTGCTTGTATGTTCAGCCCCCTTTTACAGTTTCTTAGTGTCTTTGCAGTGCTGAAGCTCAGAGATGCTGCTTCTCACCTTTCTATAGAACAGATCTCTAATGGACCAGTATTTAGAGCACTCTGTTAGAAAGTGCAACTCAGTCTGCCAGCTCACAGTGAGAGCACAGTCTGGCCTCTCTGGGTAACCAGCTTGCTCGGCGTCCACCACAGTTAATGGTCAGACTTTGTTCAGTCTGTGAGTCTGTTTCAGTCCAGATGCTTATGTAATTAAGATAGCATTTGGTTGGGTCTGATTTTCTGAGCAAGCTTGTGTTGAGGCTTATTGGTGTGGGTGATGTTGCTGGTGTTTCAGGTCACTGAGACTCAGGACCAGCTGGCCTAAGGGACTCCTGTCAGTGTATGGCTAACTGGTCAGTGCTTTGCAGTGGATTAGAAATGCGTTCAGAAATTCGGAGCTCTTTTTTGGATATTTTGGATGCCCTGCAGACATTATTTTGTCTATTTTTCTCTGTACATTCAGGATGTTTTTGAACACCGTGTGCAGGGCTTGAACCAGATGTGTGTCCCAATTTGTAAAATTATTTTGTGTCAAGGCTCCTCACACCTCTATGCAATATGGTGCAGTTGATTCAATTACTGATGTAATTGGGGTTTCAAATTTGATTGAATTTTTCCATAGCATAGATGAATCCTCACTTTTTCTTCGAGTTCTAAGCCTAAATAAGTGTCCCTTTCTTGTAGGTGTCAATAGGACAAGGACATTTGCATCTCAGTATTACTTGTTTGTGCATACACTCACTCAATTACACATACTAGCTAACATATTCATCCCAGCCTACACACTTACACTGACACACACAGACTCCCTCAAACCCACACACTTTCACTTCCACTCACTTCATTTCTCTTACTCACTGACCCACATATATATAATTATTCAGTCATGTCTACACGTACTTTTTTTGAGCTGGGTTTGTGGTTCTGCAAAGTAGATCCAATACTTATACATTTAATGCTGTTATGGAAGCTTGGAAACAGAATTACGCATACACTATGGGTGTGTTCGAAAACCTAGGAAGCTGCCTTGCTGTCTTACTGCCTACATAGGCAGCTGCCTCAGTAGAGAGGATTCTAATAAGTCAATGACTTATAAGTCAGATTATTCAAACGTGCTACTTAGACAGCGATTCCATCAGGTTTCGAATTTAGCATTTAGCATCTTGTCATTCAAACCAATGGGATGGGGTGGCACAGCGTGCTAGCATGTCAACTAACTCTCCTCTCCCTATCTCCCTTCGTATACCGAAAACAGTTACATTCGCTGACAAGCCCGAACTTGCAAATAAAAACATTTGTGCAAGTTTATACAAGTTCAAAATCAATAATAATTTATTTACGTTTGAAAATGCCTCCGTTCGTTTCTCCGCCCCGTCAGCCATGTTTTTTTTTTATTTTTCTGTGAGAGAAGAGCTGCCGCACTGAATGCTGGGATTGCCTTGATCACTAAGGACGCTTCCGATGCTCACTCGTTCTTGAGTCAAAATAACATTGAAATGTTAAGATGCCTTACTAGTGAGGATATTAAGGCATCTAGGATTTCGAACAGCCTCATACTCGGGAGTGCGCATAGGATGTCGTAAAATGCTGTCTATGTAGAGAGCTCACAGCTTTTCGAACACACCCTATATGGATAACTCGCCCAACCATGCCTTTATGGACCTTGCTTTGTGCACTGGGGCACAGTCATGCTGGAACATAAAAAGTCCTTCCCCAGACCCTTTTCACAGAGTTGAAAGTGTACAATTGTCAAGTGCATTGATATGCTGAAGCATTAGGATTTTCCTTTACAGGAACCAAGGGGCCTAGACCAAATCTGAAAAACATCCCTTCAGCACTAAACTTTTCAGTGGTCACAGTGCAGTCAGGCAGGTTACATTTGTCAAACCAAGACTTGTCCATCAGACCTCCAAATAGAAAAGTGTGTTTTGTCACTTCACAGAATATTTCCACCTCTTCAGGATCCTCATCTGCTGCAAAAAACTGTTTGAAATTAAACCGCAGGTAGGAAAATCCTACATTAGAAAGGACAGTCGTCTAAACCAGACTATTCTTACTAGATGCCGCATTTGGACGCTCCAAACTGACACACGAGCACCTTTTGACAGGGGTACCAACTAGGGTTGCCAACAGTCCCGTAAAATACGGAATCGTTCCGTATTTGGAAAATAAATGTCGCGTTCCGTATTGAACTGATACGGGACGCGCGTTGTTCCGTATTTTTATCAATGGGAGAGAAATGCTGCAGATTAGACTGTTCAATACTAGAGCTGGGCGGTTCCTGAATCAACCGGGTTAATGATTCGAAACTTTGTACTGAATCAGGAATCACGAGTCCGAAATCTCAATGAACCCGGATCCTACGAGTCCTCTGACTGGCTGCTGCTCAAGGCGAGTGAGCCGAAACACTGGAAAGACCTCTGACTCAGATGATTTGGCTGAACCGACTTCACTCCAGTCTGTGAATCTAAGCAATAAGTTAAATATTCCAATAAACAAGCGGTTAAAAACACTGTATTATAAGTAGTAGTGGTATAGATTAGTAATGCAGCATATTTTCTTGTAAGCAAAAGAACAAAATATAGTTATATTATTATTAAAATGCAAATGCTTACAGGCTACTTTAGTACTGTACCACTTATAGCCCCCATGGTAATTTTAAACCCTTGACCCATTAATATACCCATCTGATTGGTAGGTGAGTCCACCCCCCTCTCCCCCATGATCAAGATTTTACTTAAAAAAAGTGTCAACTTGTCACTGATAAGATTTGAAATCCGGCTTAGGGCGAAACTAAAGTAACACAAGCAGAGCAGGTGCTGGGGTAGGCATTGCCCCAACCCTCCCCCAATTTTCTTGATGCCCCCTAAGCAACGCAGTCCACAACCGGGCCGCATGTCAGTGTGAAGATGGATTATGTAAAAATTTTGTTTTCACTATTGAGAAAAAATGTTACATGATGTTCTTTATGTTGTTTTACCTAAAATATGGTTCTGATTTATTATTATAAAGAATGAAAATAATAAATGTTAAACAGCCTAAATAAAACATTTTAATAATGCCCCCCCCCCCCACCCCCGGTAAACACTTGGCATCCCGCCAGCCCAGGGTGTTCCTTATTTCCAGTTCTGAAAGTTGGCAACCCTAGTACCAACTTGCCATCTGTGAAAAGCTACACTCAAACACATACAATCAAACACATATTGACATACTGCCCAACACCTAACACAGAAAGACTAAAATTCTTTACTGAAAACAATATACAAAACCTTGTGTGCTGATGCTAATGCCAGTGTACATGGCATGGCGACTTTTATGCACTATGTGCCTCAGCACACTTTACCTGGTCTGCCACTTTGTGGCACAGTTGCTGTATTTGCTTAGCACTTCTACTTTTCAATTATACCACTCACAGTGGAGCATAGAATATCTAGGAGGGAAGAAATTTCACAAACTGACTTGCAATGGTGCTAGGGTTATCCTATTACAGTACCTCGCTCAAATATAGTGAGCTCTTATGAACTACCCTTTATTTCGCAAACGTTTGTTAAGGCAGACTTCATGGCTAGCTCATTTTGTACACCTTTAGCAATGGAACTGAATGAAACACAGCAATTCAATGATTAATAGGTGAGTTTTGATACGTGTCCATATAGTGTGCGTAGTGCTGGACAATAATTCGATATCGATATATATCGCGATAGAAAATGTTTCAATAACAGTGATATGATTTTTAAACAAATTCGATCGATATGCATACGTCAGTGCTCTTTGCCCGTGTTACTTCTTTGCGGAAGCATTTTTGCTCGCAGGTGTTCCCACAGGGACGCAATTCAACAGCGCACCTCAAGCGAGTAGTTCTCCATCAAAACAGTGCAGTTACACACTCAACATAAATGTCAACCACCAACACAATTACAAAAAAAAGTACTAGTACTGAGTACTAATACCAGTTATTAATATTACTTCTTATTAGTTGTGGCGCGCTACGAATAAAGGCACGAACGGGATATTCGCGTTCCACTGTTGCCAGATTGGGCTGTTTTCCTCCTAATTGGGAGTTTTTTTTTTCAAAAACAATTTAATAGCATTTAAATAACACTTCTATTGAAAAGAGAATATTCAGTTTTAATAAGCTTAAAAGTAAAGTCAATTTTCAATGCTGATTTGGCTTAATAGTGTTGGTCAGAATGTATCATATTCACACACACTGGCATGTTCTGGGGTTCAAATGAGTCTCATCAGTACACACAAGTTTGCAATCAAATGATCAAGTATTGCAAAGGAATATCTTTGAAATTCTGTGAAGGTTATAGACTATATTTTAGTTTTTCACAGGGAAAATGAGAAAAAATAAAAAGCTTATTATGTTAGGCTTGATGTAATTCTACATGGCACTCACTGCCTGTATAGGTAAACAAGTGAGTGACCAAAACATTACTAGATCAACAGCCACTAGCCATATACAAAAATAAGGTATCAGACAGTTTCTGTGCCACCCCTTTGTGAGCAATGGTCTCAGTCTGGCCACCCCTATGAAAATAGTCTGGCTCCGCCACTGTCCACAGTAGAAAAAGAAGCAGACGAAATAGCTGATAACAGAGGAAGGATTATTTCAGTGGTGTATTCAGCTTGTATTTCTTGCCAGAAACCAGAAAAGAGGTTTGCAGGTACAGCCATCCAATTTTGGTGTTCTTGGCAGTTTTTTGACATTTGTGTTATTCTTATCGATATCGGAATTATATCGTATCGACCGAAATTAGGAGTTATATCGTGATATAAATTTTAGCCATATCGTCCAGCCCTAAGTGTGCGTATAGTTAATATGATCAACATTGACATTCATCTATTCTAAACCTCCCATCCCTGTCAACCCTTTACCTCATTCCCTGTCATTCTTCTATTCCTCCATTCCATCCCTCCCAATCAAAGTTGATTTCAATCAGACTGCAGGTTTTTTTGATTATATGAATGAATACATGCTTAAATACATACACATACACTGATCAGCCATAACATTAAAACCACCTCGTTGTTTCTATACTCACCTTCCATTCTATCAGCTCCACTTACCATATAGAAGCACTTTGCAGTTTTACAATTACTGACTGTAGTCCATCTGTTTCTCTGCATGGTTTGTTAGCCTTATTTCATGCTGTTCTTCAATGATCAGGACCCTCATAGGACCACCACAGAGCAGGTATTATTTGGGTGGTGGATCATTCTCAGCACTGCAGTGACACTGACATGGTGGTGGTGTGTTAATGTGTGTTGTGCTGGTATGAGTGGATAAGACACAGCAGTGCTGATGGAGTTTTAAAACACATCGCTGTCACTGGTGGACTGAAAATAGTCCACCAACCAAAAATATATTCAGCCAACAGCACCTTTTTCAGCACCTGATGTTGGGGTGGCGGGGTGGCGGGGTGGCACGGTGGCTAGGTGGGTAGCACTGTCGCCTCACAGCAAGAAGGTCCTGGGTTCAATCCCCAGGTGGGACGGTCCGAGTCCTTTCTGTGTGGAGTTTGCATGTTCTCCCTGTGTCCACGTGGGTTTCCTCCGGGTGCTCCGGTTTCCTCCCACAGTCCAAAGACATGCAAGTGAGGTAAATTGGAGATACAAAATTGTCCATGACTGTGTTTGATATAACCTTGAGAAGTGATAAACCGTGTATAATGAGTAACTACCGTTCCTGTCATGAATGTAACCAAAAGTGTAAAACATGACTTTAAAATCCTAATAAATAAACAAACAAACAAACCTGATGACCAAAATTTTGTTTGTACCTATGTGTAAACCAAATTAATTTGGAATTTAGTTTACACTTAAAGGACCAAGTAAGTTCGTTAGTGCCTTCATTTTTAGCTTTTTAGCCTGGAATAAACGATAGACCAACTAATCTACAATGAAACTTGTTGCCAATGATTTTAATAATAAACTTTAATTGATCTCTCAAGAGTGGATGCACCTGCTAGCAGACATGCTTGTTGCTCATGCAAGCCCAAGGATATCGAATTTCATCAAAGCATCAGATTTTTTTCATTGCTGCAGATAAGCACGAGAGATTTTTTTTTTTTTTTGCTTTTTCAGTAAGCGGTCAAAGTTAAACTTCTTTGTTCCTAATTTGACCTCTAAGAGCCCAGACCTCTAATAATAGTTCAGGACACCTGGGAAAAGGTGCTTGGGTTTGGGTCATTTCCAAAGGTGTGCAGATCTGTATTGTTTTGGCCACTTGGTCGTGCCGACCATAGTATCAGTAGATGCTAGACATACAACAAGGGTGTCTGTTATGTTTGTGTTATGTATGTTATGTTTCCTCCCACAGTCCGAAGACATGCAAGTGAGGTGAATTGGAGATACTAAATTGTTCATACTGTGTTCGATATAACCTTGTGAACTGATGAACCTTGTGTTTAATGAGTAACTACCGTTCCTGTCATGAATGTAACCGAAGTGTAAAACATGACGTTAAAATCCTAATAAACAAACAAATATTACTAATAAAGACCTGTTGGTATGAAGGTCTGGGATGTTTCAGATTTTGGTGGGATGCGATAAGCTTGTTGATCAATGACAGATTATTAAAAGAAACCTGTAACAGATGGGCTTATAGTGTCACATCAAAATGTAAAACAGGTCACGGAGCTCCGCATCAACAGGTCTTTGTACAGTATATAATGTAAACAGTGTAATATAGTGAAGGTGGCAGTAATGTTGAACAATAAGATGATCATAAACACTTTGAGCAGAACCAGCTCAGCATTCAGAATCTAGATTTTATTCAGATACAGTAGAGAACAGTGCATTCCAAGCACTTACTAAACATGCTAATCATAATGAATAGAGATGCAGCTGGAAGAAGAGCTGGTGCTGAGCACTGATTATGGGTCAGGGTGCGTTTCAAATTGGCGCTCTTAGTCTGTACAGATAGCAGCATTGCTTTCAATTGGAATCAAGTTTCATTTGTTAAGTGAATCCATATTTAAATAGAGAGCATTAATCTATAAATCAACTTTGCGTTTGGTTAACCAGTTAATTGTTGACATCTGTAGTTTAAATGATTGTATTCTGACTCATATTGAGGGTAAACGTTAAAAGCATATGTATGTTGATGTGTATATATAGATATGGCTATATTGGCCCAATTCATTGTGCAATACTCGTCACTTATCATTTTACTATTTAATATTTAACCCCCCCCCCCCTTTCTCCCACTTTTTAGCACATCCAATTTCTGCCCGTCAATCATCCTCTCACTAATGCTGTTCCCTGCTCCTGATTGGGGAGGACAAGGCTGCTCCACGCCCCCTCCGACACGTGCACAGCAATTGAACATCTTATCACCTACACTTGACGAGTGCAATGCAGTACAGTGCTGTGCACGGAGAGCCACACCCTCTACCGCACTCCTTTCCCATCTCTGTGCAGGTGCCACCAACCAGCCAACAGAGGTCGTAATTGCACTAGTCTGAGAGAGAGTCCCCATCCGACTTAATCCTGCCCCTATCTGAACAACAGGCCAATCGTTGTTCATGGGGCCGCTCAGCCGGCAGGCAGAGCCGCGATTCGATACGATGTATTCGAGACCTCAGCTCTGGTGAACAGCGCGTGTTTTTACCGCTGTAGGCTTTAATATTTAATTTATATTTAATCTGTACCATATGTGATTGCCGATCACAATCATTCAAGATTTTTTCCCGACCACATTCATTCCTCGAAGATGATGTTTCCCCACTGTCCTTCCACTTTTTAATAATGCGTTGGACAGTTCTTAACCCGATTTTAGTAGTTTCAGCAATCTCCTTAGATGTTTTCTCTGCTTGATGCATGCCAATAATTTGACCCTTCTGAAACAGATTAACATCTTTTCCACGACCACAGGATGTCAGAGTCAGAGTCAGAGTCAGAGAGGTCAGAGAGGTTTTATTGTCATTTCAGCTACATACAAGTACATATTGAAACGAAACAGCGTTCCTCTAGGATCACGGTGTAACACGGTACAAAAAGTGCAAGACAAAACAGTGTAAATACAAAACAGTGCAAATACAACAATAATACAAAAATCCTATAATAAATAACTACAAAAGATATTCCTAATTATCCCTAATCTAAACAAGTAATTAGAAGACAGGACTAAAGACAAGTGTTAGTACATGATGGTGAATAGATGGTACAATGGTTCATGAGGATGTGTCTTTCAACATGGTTGTTTAACAAATGAGAAGCTACTCACTGCATCAGTTAGGGTTAAATAACTTGTTGCCAGATGAAACATAATCACCCATGCAGTAATTATCCAATGGGAGGTTCTTACCTATTTGCTTCATTAAATCCAGGTGGTGACCTTTTTTTTGGCCAGGCAGTGTATATTTCTCCAACAATGGCTAGCAACATACGTGGCAGCATTCAGTACTACTTTATGTCATTGTAGAAAAGCATTAACAGATCAAATTATGTTAAATATGTAATAATAATATAATAATAAGATTTTATTTGAGAAGCGCCTTTCATGACACCCAAGGACACTGTACAATAAAAATAGAGAAAATCTAAGCAAAATTATTAATAAAATACACATTTACAAACATGGAAAACACCAAACATGTGGCACAGTTCTGAGTCACCCAAAACCCAGCTGAAAAAGATGAGTTTTGAGACGGGTTTTGAACACAGCTGCAGATGAGCAGGCACGTAGCTCAAGAGGGAGACTATTTTACAACTTTGGGCCTGCGACACTAAATGCCCTATCACCAAATGTACGTAATTTAGAGGGGGGAACTTTTAACAGATGCAGGGTGTAAGAGCGAAGAGACCGAGTTGGAGAATATGATGTTAGCAGACTTCCAAGATAAGAAGGTGTGAGACCGTGTAGAGATCTAAAAACCAGCACCAACAGTTTATATTGTATTCTGTATTGTACTGGAAGCCAATGTAGGTTTTAAAGTTGGGGTGATGTGCTCCCAAGATCTAGTATGGGTTAAAATCCTTGCAGCTGAATTTTGTACATACTGCAGCCTGTTCAAAACCCTAGCAGGGAGTCCATGAAGTACAGCATTGCAGTAGTCAATTCTAGAAGTTACAAATGCATGGATAATTGTCTCCGCAGCAGCATACGAAAGAAAGGAATGGATCCTGGTCAATAAAGTGGAATCAAAGATCACTCCCAGATTTCTAATCTGGCTAGATGATGAAACTGTGAAATCCGGAATAGAAACAGTGATGGTATTAAGCTTCTTAAAAGTAGCTGGAAAGGCAATCAATATGGCCTCTGACTTGTCACTATTTAGACTCAGAAAGTTTTCTTTTATCCAGGACCTCACATCAACTAAACAGTCCATCAAAACCAAGGGTGGTTGACTGTGTGATGGTTTAGTATATATACAGATCTGCACATTATCCGCAAAACAATGAAACTGCAGTCCATATCACCTTATGATGTTGCCAAGTGGTAGCATGTAAAGTATAAAGAGCAATGGGCGAAGGACTGAGCCCTGAGGGACACCACGAGACAGAGAGCACGGGTCAGATTTATGACCTCCGATCGAGACAAACTGTTGCCTGTCACCCAGATATGACTGAAACCAAGCAAGTGCAGTTCCAGATATGCCAATCAAATTATGAAGCCGAGATATTAATAGGCTATGACAAACAGTGTCAAAAGCTGCAGTAAGGTCCAAGTAAGGCAAGTAGATTTACAAACCCTTGATCAGCTGCCAATAAAAGATCATTGACCACCCTAACAAGAGCAGTTTCAACACTGTGGTTTTTCCTAAAGCCAGACTGGAAGACCTCAAACAGATCATTTGAATCAATATGGTCTGTTAGCTGGACAGTGTGAAAGAAAATGTTATATTGTATTAGTTATTTGCATTAAACTCATAAGTTTCTGCTTTCTTAGTTCAATTAGCAGAGGTAGAAGAGACTTTTGGAAGGTTACTTAGGGGCAGAGATATGTTGACCTTGGCATGGGCTTCTTGCTTCCGTGGGAGTGTATGGGTGTCAGGACTGTGTCAGGACGCCATGTTTCTAACAAACTGACTATTCTTGTAGGATGATAAACACGTTTGGTGTGGGAAGTTGACCTTGAGCTGGGTCGCTGAGCAGAGTTAGTCTGAAGGGGCAGTAAGCGGGGTATAAATACTGTGATAGGGCAGACGGAGTCGCCCTTTCTCTCCTGTAAAGGCAAATCTCATTTGCATTGAGATTGGCCCTCAGCTGAATAATAAATTGATTATTTGCTTTTATCACTATCCCGGTTGTCTGTGTCAATCTTTAATGGTTATTTTGAATTCCCACAACAAAATGGCACCCCAGATGGGACTGAAAGCGATGGATGGTTTCTGGGGGATAAAAGAGCTCTAATTCCTGAAGGTCTTTACTTCATCTGAAACGCCCGATTGGCACCTGCGTTCCAGGACCTGACTTCGTCTGTCGCCTCAGCACCAGAGTTTCAATCGTCACTTTGAAGAAAGTAAGTAAATTAAACATTTAATATAATTGTACGGGTGTGAATCACAGAGAGTAACAAAATTTAGACTTGGATTTTGTTGATGGGCACGGGCCAGCTAAAGGTCAATGGGGTATTGACTTGGTCCGGGGTCCAGGAAGGGTCGATTGGATGTCAACTCGGTTTAGCAGTATTTCTTAGATAGAAAATCTGCCACAGGTTGACGAACCTCGTGGAATGGGTCTCCCGGGAGAAAAAGCAAGTCATCAGGGTACTAAACACAGAAGTTAAATATGGGGTATATTTAACTAAATACACGGTGTATTTATGTGTTTAGGAGTTAGACACAGTTGTTAAATATGGGGTATATTTAACGAAATACACGGTGTATTTATGTGTTGAGGTAGCACACAAATTAAATATGGGGTATTTAATTATAGAGATACCTAGGTATCTGGGTGTGTGAGGGTGATTCACGACAGACAATTTAGATTGAGTGGATTGACACAAAAGGCATAATGGGGAGTGGCAAAAGCAAACAGAAATTTTTCTTAGATGTGTATGATGAACCAAATGTGCGGTTTATGCATGTTAATTATGGTAAAACAGCAGTGGCTCAATTAGAATTTTGGGTAAGCGAGTGTGGTTTCCCTTCCAAAGGTAGTTTTAGTGAGAGACAATTAGAATGTTGAAATGTAAACTGATAGAGAAAGAAAAAGAAAGAAAGATAAAAGAACGTATTAATTGGGAAGGTTTTGATATGTGGGTTACTGAGTCTAAAAAATTTGCACAGAAATCGCAAGCAGTATGTAAAACTAACAAAGAAGAGGTCCAGTGTGTTAAATCTGTTTCAGACCCAGACCAAGACTGTCCTCCAGCACAGAGACGAGCGCAAGTTCAACAGGAAGCTGAGGCAAGAAGCCATGAGGGTGCCATTCCACCTCCTGAATAGCACCGCCCAAGAACTCCACGTCATAATTTACTAGACCTGCCTTCCAAACCTGAAGCAGGAAGCTCAGCTGTGCTAACTACAACCTGTGACCCGCCCAGTGAGGATAAAGAGGACCTGTTCTAATCCAACATGTTTTCGTCCCATCACACTCACTCGACGATGGACAATAAAGACATGCTACATTTTCCGTGATTAAAGTAGCAGGACCAAATGGACATGCAATGGTGGTTCATCGTCCGTGGACGGAGAACGACATCCCTGAGGTGTCCCAACAACTGACAGATCCTTGTGAAGTTGGAGGAGAAAAGTTCTTTGAGGAACTGAGACCTACCACAAATGAACTCAGAAGTCTAATGGGTCAGAAGCTGGGCGTGGACATTTCACATGTCAGAATAGACTGGATAACAGACTGGAGTCATAAGGACAATAACAAATGCTTCATTTGCAAAAAAGAAGGACACTGGGCCAACAAATGACTAAAAGAGTTGAGAACTATGGAGAAGACTGAACACTGGAGGAGGACCGGACTGAGGACAAACCAAAAGGGTCTGGTGAGTCAGAATTTTCTATGCTTTGCAAAGAAGAATTGCTTAAGCTAACACCTATACCTGTTAAATATAAATGATAAGATCCAAGTAGCTATAAAACAAATAGAACAAAGGTATTTTCCTGAAGGAACATATGTTAAGTATTCTGAACCTTAAAATGCCTATGATTTCAATTTTTGTGAATGGTAGATAAAGTTTTTGGTAGACTCAGGAGAAGGGAGTTCAGCCATTAGAACTGATGAGTTTGAGGTCATTCCAAAGAAAAGTGGAAGATTCATGCATTCAGTTTGGGCAACAGGAGTCACGGTTACTGAATATTATTCAGTGCTGTCAAAATGCCATTTGCAAGGCCTTGAGCCTTTCAAGTTTTCCTTTCTACTGTCAGATCATGGTCCAGTAAATTTACTGGGGTGAGATCTGATGTGAAAAATTAGGTATTACCCTGATCAGTGAAACTGACAGGCTAAAAATCCAAATTACCCAACATAACTCCTTTCAGGGTGTAATGATGAACATTAAACCCTTACTTTATGTTTATTCGTGGCAACTCTGCAACCACAGCATGAATGAAGTGAATCTGAAGCTCACAGAACACGCTTACTTGCTTACTAACCAAGTGAAAAACAAAGATTTGCATTGCACTGCACAGATCGATGAGGGGGAGTCAGATGACCGTGTTAGAAATTCAGCAATATTCAGGAGCCAGGAGACCGTCAGTCTTCAGGAGTAGAGTCGTTTATTAACACATACAGATAGATGTATGGGCACAGCTTGGAAGACCGACAGAAATCTACATACACATATTTTGGGGAGACTTTATCTACACTCAAAATGGGGGCAGGAATTAAAAGAAAAGAGGAGGAGGTTAAGGGGGAAGGAAATGACAATGGAGAGGGGGACTACAAAGGTGAACAAAGATTGGGGTAGTGTAATAAAAGGGGTGTTGGTGTTGGTTTTATAACGGGTAATACAAGATACAAGAGGGGGTTCAGGATACAAGATGACAAAAGGTGTGAGGAGAAAGGACTGGGTGTCTGTAGGAGACGGGAAAGGGAGTAGGTGAGGGGTGAATCCCTCAATCCGCCCTTTGATTCTCCCTTATGGAGAATCACAAAACAAAAATCTAAAAATACGAAACATACAGACAATAAGTAGACAAAAACATTTAAAGGGGTTATAACGATACAAAATAGGACAATGCCTGTATCCGTAAAGTTATGTCAAGATTGTCCAAGAAGTTCATGCAGCCAAGTTCTGGAGTTGTTTATGGATGCAGTACATGGAGCTTGGATGGTTGGTCACATGGTGATGTGTCACACCTCCATTGTTCATCCGTGTGCAATCCCATTCAGTGAAACCACGTTGGAGTGTGGCAGGTGGACATGTTGTTCTAGTGGGCTTCAACAGTCAACCAGGCGGATCGTCATGCAGACATACCCAGCTCACCATCCAACTTCTGGGTAGTTCTGTGGGAAACACAAAGAAACGTACGCAGTGAACTGTTCCTCAATGAGTTTAGTCTCTTTAATTAATTAATTAATTTACTTGTCATGTAAGGTTTATTGCTGCTCCTCACTATCTGTCCCTTAGTAGTGGCTGCTATGGTAATATACAGTGTGTGGAAAAGTCTTCACCACAGAGTTTGGCCCCCATAGTTCTAGAAACTACAGTTCTTCTCTGTGGCTCTGTATATTACCCTCTTACTGACCCTAAATTAATTCAGAGGAGCAGACACAACCTTACATGAATTCTCATGTTTTCTTTCCCTCACATTTCACTGAGTCAGTAATGAGCAGAACCTGATATGGGCCATCCCATCTAGGTTCTAAGACTGTTTCCTAAATGTCCACAGTTCTCAGCTTGGAGAATCAGACTTTAACTTAGAAATTGAAGATGTGTTATTACTGCTACACTCAGTGATGCAATGCTTGCTGGTGGTAAAAACCTGTCCTTTTAGCTGCTTCATCAGCAAATCTGTTGCCTTGTGCTTCAAATAAAATGCCCCCAGTGTGTGATTTGACTTTAACAATAGCTAAACCTGTGGGTAAATGAACTGCCTCCAAAAGATTCTGTACCAAATCAGCATTTTTAACAGGAGTACCTGCAGCCGTCAGGAAACCTCCATGTTTCCGCAATGTCCAAAATCATGGACCACCCCAAATGCATAACAAGAATCTGTATAAACGGTAGCCCTCTTGCCTGATGCAAGTTTACATGCTTCAGTTAGGGCCACCAACTCAGCCTGCTGTGCAGAAGGAGGAAGATTACCGCTGGCTAAAGTTTGGTAGCTGTCAGTTACTGCCCATCCAGATCTACGCTGACCATCACTATGGGTTGAGGAACCGTCAGTAAAAAGAATCAAATCAGGGTTATCGAGAGGGGCATCTTTAAAAACAGGATGAGGATTAGATAATTCAATGCAATCATGGTCGTCTCCTTCCTCAGTGGCATCAGTCAGTGAAGACATCATAAGGGAGGAAGGGTTGTCAGACTCAGACTCAGACTCAGCTTTATTGTCATTCAAAACCATGTACATGATTAGAACGAAATGCAGTTACTCAGGTCTCGGTGTGTGTAAACATAATAAAATATAAAATATAAATAGCAAGAGAAACTATGTTTAGTAAAAATAAAACTTAAGACTTAAAAACTAGAAGAAATAACTAAGATATGAATTTTAAATATTTACATTTACATTCAAGTATTGCACAGGAACTACAGCAGCTTTATGCAGATCTAAAGTGCACGATTCAGTATAGCAGCAGATAAAAGGCAGCACCAGGTCACAGGTGTTTAAGGTAACTGGTGAATAGACAGTACATGAGGGGTGGAGCAATTTAGCAGTCTGACTGCATCCGGAAAGAAGCTGTTTTTCAGTCTTGTTGTTTTTGCTCGGATGCAGCGCAGCCTCCTACCAGAGGGAAGGGGGGTGAAAAGTCCGTGTGCAGGGTGGGTGGGGTCACGGAAGATGCAGGCGGCTCTTTCCTTACACCTGGTTGTGTATATGTCCCCGATGGGTGGTAAGCTGCATCCGATGGTCCTCTGTGCAGACTTTACCACTCTCTGCAGCGCCTCCTTTTCTGCCACAGTGCAGCCAGCATACCACACAGTTAGGCAGGTGGTCAGGGTGCTCTCCACCACACAGCTGTAGAAGGACCTGAGGATGTCTGTGTGAAGACCTGCCCTCCTCCGCTTCCTCAGGAAATACAGGCGTTGGTTGGCCTTCTTTATGACAGCCATGGTGTTGGTATGCCAGGTGAGCGTGTCCGTCAGGTGAACCCCAAGGTACTTTACGGAGGGGACCATCTCCACAGCTAATCCATCAATGAGTAGAGGAGGAGGGGATGTACCAGTCTTGCGGAAATCCACAACCATCTCCTTGGTTTTCTGAACATTGAGGATGAGGTTGTTGTCTCTGCACCACCATGTTAGGTCCTCCACCTCCTTCCTGTACGGCGACTCGTCTCCGTGGGTGATGAGTCCGACCACCACTATATCGTCCGCGAACTTGACCACGAGGTTGTTCTTGTGGTGTGCTCTGCAGTCGTAGGTCATGAGTGTGTACAGTAGTGGGCTGAGAACACAGCCCTGAGGGGAGCCGGTGTTCAGGATGATGGTGGAGGATGTGATGTTTATCCTGACATTTTGAGGCCTGCAGGTCAGGAAATCCAGGACCCAGTTACACAGCGAAGAGGAGGTTCCCAGTGATTCCAGCTTGGACACCAGTTTCTGCGGGATGATGGTATTAAATGCAGAACTGAAGTCCAGAAACAACAGCCTCACGTAGGAGTCCTTGTTTTCCAGGTGGGTGAGGGCCTGGTGGGTCAGGGTAGCGATGGCGTCAGCTGTGGACCGGTTCTGCCTATATGCAAACTGGTGTACGTCCTCCACTACGTTGATGGTCTGTTTCAGGTGCCTCATTACCAACCTCTCGAAGCACTTCATGGTGACAGGAGTGAGTGCAATAGGTCGGTAATCGTTGAGACACGTCACTGAAGAGGACTTTGGTACAGGAATGATAGTGGATGTCTTGAGACATACTGGAACTCTGGCCTGGGACAGTGAGATGTTGAATATATCCGTCAGGACCTCAGACAGTTGATATGCACATTCCCTCAGAACTCTACCTGGAATTCCATCAGGGCCGGGGGCCTTTCGGGGGTTGACTTTCAGCAGTGTTCTTCTCACCTCTGCTATTGTTACGCTGATGGCTGGGAGTTTGTCCAAGGAGGGTGCGAGCCGGGAGGGGGTGGTGGTGTTGGAGACCTCAAAGCGTGCATAAAAGGTGTTGAGGGTGTTGAGGGTCCATGGGTGCATTAGGATGTCATGAGTCCACAATCCTCATGTACAAAAACAGTAAAAGGCTTGTTTGAATCACAAAGACCGAGACCTAATTTGAGCTTGACAAAAGCAAATGTGCCATTATCTGTGTGCGCAACAGGGTCATATTGTTCAGGGTTACCTTTAAGCAGATCGTATAGTGAAATTGCAGCATAAGAATCTATCCAGGGTCTACAGTAATTGCATAAACCTAAGAAAGCTCAAATTTGTGCACTGTAGTTGGCAGTGACATTGCATTAATTGCAGAGCTTCTAGCAGGCAAAATTCCTCTAGAACCCTGGGTAACCTATTGTCCCAAATATTGTACACCTGCACAACACAACTGTGACTTGTCATGACTGGCCCTGTGTCCTTTGCTAGCCAAAAATCAGGAAGTGCCCTCATATCCTTGTCAAGAAATTAAAATTCTGTTCCCTGATTTGAACATCAACAAAAAAAATGCAGTTCTCAAAAACTTTACTCATAGCACACAAAAAGGGTGAAGCAGTTGGGCAATTTAGTTTAAAACTGAAGTAGACGGAAATGTTGAAACCCCTATGCATCCTTGCACTGCCTTGATTATTATAGCTAACTGGTCCTGTGATATTCCTTGTAAAGCATTCCCTGCTGATATTTCCTGTGGGATGTCCTCCTGACTATCATTCATCTTTAAGCGTTTTCTGCGATTATCTGCCTGTTTTTTATGACAATCTTTTGCATAATGACAAAATTTTATGACAGTAATGACACTTTTTCTTCTGACTATAGAACCTTTGACGGGAACCCGAGTTAGATCTGTTCACAGTAAGGGCATGTACTGATGCTGAAACATAATTTGGTTCTAGATCCAAGTCTAAGCGGTCAAGTTCATTTTTAAGATCACCAGTGATGGCATAGTTACCTTGAAAAAGTAATCTGATTACTGATTACTCCTTTAAAAAGTAACTTTATGGATTACTTGATTTTAAAAGTAACTAAGTTAGATTACAAGTTACTTTATTAGTTATATAATGCGGAATATTTCAAAGATATTCCTTTGCAATACTTTATCATTTGGCTGCCAACTTGTGTGTACTGATGAGACTCAATTGAATCCCAGAACATGCTAGTGTGAATGCATGGAAAACAAATTTTAATTTTCTTTCAAGAATATGATACAGACTGACCAACACTATTACGCTAAATCAGCA